>NW_022436954.1:2748039-2752785 GCF_009761245.1 Sapajus apella | reverse complement strand
GGGGGGTGGAGGGAGACGGGGGGTGGAGGGAGACGGGGGGTGGAGGGTGGTGAGGGGTGATGAGGGGTGGAGGGAGACGGGGGTGGAGGGTGGTGAGGGGTGGAGGGAGGTGAGGGGTGGAGGGAGGTGAGGGGTGGAGGGAGGTGAGGGGTGGAGGGAGATGGGGGTGGAGGGAGATGGGGGGTGGAGGGAGATGGAGGGTGGAGGGAGACGGGAAGTGGAGGGTGGTGAGGGGTGGAGGGTGGTGAGGGGTGGAGGGAGACGGGGGGTGGAGGGAGATGGGGGGTGGAGGGAGATGGGGGCGTTGGGGAGATGAGGGGTGCGGGGGAGATGAGGGTGAGCTGAGGCCTCAGCTAGGCCCTGAGCTGACTTGTCTTCTCCTGCATTCATGCTCCTCTGTCCACCCACCACGGGGTCCACCCGCAGCTGGGGCCACAGCTCAGCCACCTGGGCTGGACTTTCCACATCAGGCTCCAGGAGGCTCCCCTCCCTCTAGCACCCCACTAGCCACCCAGAGCCCCAAGGCCGGAGGTGTTTTGGCTCCAGCTCCCCACCTGCCCTCAGCCCCAAGGTCACCTGCAATTCACCGTGGGAGCTGGGGGAGATCAGAGGCCCTGCCCCGCCCTCCCCATTTGGGCATCCTTTGTCAACTGAAAAGTTTCTCCAAAAAAACTGCACACTGGCAATATGTTTTGCAGTGGGCCAAAAGATTTCCCACATCTGGAGTCTGAATCAACACATATATTACGTCCTCTGAGACTGGGAAAGCCTCCCCTCCCCATGCAAGCCCCCCACCAGCATGATCCCCAAACTACCTTGCCAGCTCCACATGGGCCTGGGCCTCACACTGAACTTCACCACCTGCTACCCCCGTTCCCTGCCCTGCAGCCCCCACCCCCAGCCGTGCCCTCAAGGCCTCTGGGCCACTGAAGACTTGGATTCAGAAAGAAAACGACAGATGAAAGTCCTGTAAAGGGTCCCGCCGTGCCCCATGGTGAGTACAGAAAGCAACCAAAGGAGCCAGACCATTACGTTTCAGAGACATGGCAAAGAAGTCAGCCTTAATGTGACTCCGAGTGAACCACGCGAACCGGCAAAGCGGGTCAGCCCTTTGGACAGCTGAGAGCTGAATGGCTTTCATGTGTCTCAGAGCTCAACTGCACCTGGAATTGCGGGCGTGGGTGGGAATGAGGGGGTGCGGTTTCCCCCCGGCCCCTCCTTTCCTACCCACGTCCTCCCTTGAGGTTACCAAGTCTCACGGTGTGCCTGCTGTCGCTCATTCTGTTTTTGAGAACTTTTCTTTCTGGACATGTTATTCTTGGGGAAAATACGTCTTTATTACTACATCTGCTTCTTGGGAACAGGAACATTTCAAGATGACTTTGAAATCTCTTCTCGGTTAACACACTATAATGCAAACAGTCATTTTCACAGTGGAACTATTTCTTTATTTTTTAAGACAGAGTGTCGCTCTGTTGCCGGGCTGGAGTGCAATGGCATGATCTTGGCTCACTGCAACCTTCGCCTCCCGGGTTCCAGCGAGTCTCCTGCCTCAGCCTCCCGAGTAGCTGGGATTACAGGTATCTGCCACTATGCCCGGGCAATTTCTGTGTTTTTAGTAGAGATGGGATTTCACCATGTTGGCCAGGCTGGTTTCGAACTCCTGACCTCACGTGATCCACCTGCGTTGGCCTCCCAAAGTGCTGGGATTACGGGCATGAGCCACCACGTCCAGCAGCAGAACTGTTTTCAAAAGGAGAAAGTGAATGCTGTATTCTTTTCTCCCTTGTCCGAGCTTTGAGACTGAATTGTCTGGAGGTTACCTGTGACTGTCTTAGCAATAAAAATGAATTGTGTTATTTCAAAACTGAAATAGCAAAATGAGCATACGTATCGCCAGTTACATGTGTCTCGCCCCAGCTGGACGATCATAAGCCAGAAGACGCAAGAGACCATTCTTCCCGAAGCCACGGAGGGGACCACAGACCACAGTGGGTTGGGGCTGGCTTTGCGGGCTGACTTCTGGGTCGAGAGCCACTTTCCACGGCTGCTGGTGGCCTGGGCAAGGTTGCTGGTGCCCCCGCCCCGAGGCTGACGTGATGTCACACACTTCTGCAGCAGAGAGGGGAGTGCCTCCCTGCCGGAAAGTGGGCGTCCTGCTAGTGCTGGGCGCTCCCACCCCAGTGCGCTCCCCCACGGAGGGCAGTGGGTGAACTGGGGAGCATCACAGCCCTTGGATGCCACCCTGGAACATTCCCAGCTGCCTGGGGGTCAGGGGGGCTGCTGGTAGTGTCTGCGGGGCTGCTATACACCTACCAGGGTCAGCTGGCCCGGAGTTCGTTGACTGGCCTGGGATAGGAGTTCGAGACCAGCATGGCCAACATGGTGAAACCCTGTCTCTACTAAAAACACCCCTCCAGCTGTGAAGGCAGCCCTCCGCTCTCACCCCTTCCCACTGGAAGCTTACTTCCTTGACTTACTTGGACCCACCTGGGGCTGAGGCTGGGCCAGGTGGGTAGCGGCCAGGGGACGGGGAGTGGCTAGGAGCCAGGGCTTTCTCTGCGTCCTCCCCTCCCCTCTTCCAAGAGTGGACAGCTTCCTGCCCCCCAGATCCCGCCCTGACTTCCTTTTTCCCAGAAGGGCCAAGCCCCAGCCCCACCCAGCCTTGTGTCCTCAGGAGGGTGATCGCCAACTTGGGTTCCAGTTTCTCCTTCCGAAACCAGGGTGAGGAGAGAGGCTGGCGGGGAGACTTCCAGAACGGGGTTCAAGCTCTCTTCCTGCAGGTGGAAGCAGGGGGCGCTCAGGCCTAGAGGGTGGCCTGGCTGCCCCCAAAGGGCCTTCCCAGCTGGGGGCTGTGGGCTGCGAGTGTCCTCCTGGAAGATTTTCAGGCACGAGGGGCACCAAATTGTGGAGATGTTGGAACGGGCCCTGAGGCCCCTCCCGGGAAGGGGTTCTGCAGGGGACAGCATAGCCAGACCCTCCCCAGTCTCTGGGGACCGAGGCCAGGCCACAGACGCTCACCCCTGATGGAGAAGAGGCGGCTGGCGGGAGGCCTTTCTCCGGGGTTGCTGGGCGCTTCACAGCTCGGTGGGACATTGGAGCTGCGCTCCCTCCAGAGCCCAAGTCTGTTTCCTTTCTTCCCCGAAGAGCCAGCTCTCGAGGGGCCCTGGGTGTGCTGACCACCCGGCCCTGCCTCTTGCTGGGCAGGCCCCAGGACATCGGTCTTTGAGCCTGAGGCCTCTGAGCCAGGCAGGGCGTCCGGTGCCTGTGTCACTCCAGGGACTGGCGTTGCCACAGTGGCCCTTGAGGCAAGAGTCAGACCAGGCTTCGAGGGCCGTGGGAAACGCAGCCCCCGGGAACCCGTTTTGAACCTCCGTCCTGTGAAACTGCAGACCCTCCTCAGGCCCCTCCAGCACTTCTTTTGGGGATGGACGGGTGGAGGGGAGGCCAGCAGGTGCCGCTCTGGGAGGCTCTGCAGTCCCCTTGGCCCGGCCTCTCCGCACAGCACCTTTGGGCTGCGGCTATCACCTGGAGCCCCTCCCAGGGGACATCTGGCATTTCTGCACCTTGTTCTAGAAAGAGCATCCTCCTGTGGTGGGGTGAGGATTGGCCCTGCCCTCTGCCCCTCAGATCCAGCCTGGCCAATCAGCAGCTTCCTTTCTCTTGGTCTCAGAGACTGGTTTAGAGAGGGGCATGTGCCTTCATTCAACATAATGACGTCAGTCTTGAGAACGGTTCTGTGTTGGGTGGCCTTGCTGAGCCTGGAGCTCAGGGCATCCCTACTGCTTCCATCTGGGGATACTACCTGCTAATAAGCCTCTTGCAGAAGCAAGCAGAGTTGGCAGTTGTCTGGGTTTGATGTCTAATCCCCTGGATCCAGCCTGACCTGAGCTCCTACTACACATGGACTCTAAATTACCTGAGTCAATATATTCCCAGTGCTGCTCAGGCTGGCTCGAGTTAGGTTTTGTTACAACCGGGAGAAACCTAATTCAACCCTCTCCCCAAATCTTGTTCTTTTGAAAGGAATGGCTCAGCTTCCACCCCTCCCTGGTCATCCCAGCCCATCATGAGGCCCCGCTGCTCTCTGACACTTGCTGGGATGGGCTTGGATTCCAAATCCAGAAGCCATAAAATAAAAGATTGATAAATTCGACGGCATTGAAAAAAAGACAAATCTCTGCATAGCAAAACAAACAAGCAAATCGCATAAGCAAAGTCAAGGACACATGTATGCAACTCATGCCAGAGGCCAAAGGTTTACATCTTCCTAATAGATTAACAGTTCTAGACTGGGCATGGTGGCTCACGCCTAGGACTCTGAGAGGTCAGGGTGGGAGGATCGCTTGAGGCCAGGAGTTTAAGACCAGCCTGGGCAACATAGGGAGACTCCATCTCTACAGAAAAAAAAAAAAAAAAAAAAAAAAAGAAAGACAAGAAAGAAAAAAATTAGCCGAGCATGGTGGCATGCACCTGTAGTCCTAGCTACCAAGAAGGCTGAGGCAGAAGGATCGCTTGAGCCCAGGAGGTCAAGGCTACAGTGAGTTATGATCATGCCACTGCATTCCAGCTTGGGCAACAGAGCAAGACCCTCTCTCAAAAAATAAAATAAAATAAAAACCCAAAAATTCCTTAAAATTAGGTGAGTTGTGGGGAGGCAAGAAAGACAAACATTACCAAAGAAAAAGTAGGCAGGCAGGTGGGGGCTCTCACCTATAAGCCTACTTTTTCTGGAGGCCAAGGTGG
>NW_022436954.1:2739190-2747939 GCF_009761245.1 Sapajus apella | reverse complement strand
ATTAATTAATTAATTAATTTAATTAAATTAAAAAACCTTAGCAAGGCATGGTTGTGCAAACCTGTGGTCCCAGCTACTGAGGAGGCTGAGGATGGAGGATGGCTTGAGCCCAGGAAGTCGAGGCTGCAGTGCGCCATGATTATGCCTCTGCACTCCAGCCTGGGGGACAGAGCAAGACCCTGTCTAAAAAAAACTGAAAAAAAAAGTGTTTTGGGTTTTTTTTTGTATACTTTAAGTTCTGGAATACGTGTGCAGAATGTGCAGGTTTGTTACCTAGGTAAACATGTGCCGTGGTGTTGCTGCACCCATCAACCCATCACCTAGGTTTTAAGCCACACATGCATTAGGTATTTCTCCTAATGTTATCCCTCCCCTGCCCCCCAACCCCCAACAGACCCCCTTGTGTGATGTTCCCCTCCCTGTGTCCATGTGTTCTCATTGTTCAACTACCACTTATGAGTGAGAACATTCGGTGTTTGGTTTTTGGTTCCTGTGTTAGTTTGCTGAGAATGATGGTTTCCAGCTTCATCCAAAGTTTTTCTCCCATTCTGTTGGCTGCCTGTTCACTCTGACGATAAGTTTCTTTTGCTGTGCAGAAACTCTTTAGTTTAATTAGCTCTCATTTGTCAATTTTGGCTTTTGTTGCCATTGCTTTTGGTGTTTTAGTCATGAAGTCCTTGCCCATGCCTATGTCCTGACTGGTATTGCCTAGGTTTTCTACTAGGGTTTTTACGGTTTTAGGTCTTACATTTAAGTCTTTCATCCATCTTGAGTTATTTTTTGTATAAGGTGTAAGGAAGGGATCCAGTTTCAGTTTTCTGCATATGGCTAGCCAGTTTTCCCAACACCATCTATTAAACAGGGAATCCTCTCCCCATTGCTTGTTTTTGTCAGGCATGTCAAAGATCAGATGGTTGTAGATATGTGTGTTATTTCTGAGGCCTCTGTTCTGTTTCATTTTCTATATATCTGCTTTGGTACCAGTACCATGCTGTTTTAGTTACTGTAGCCTTGTAGTATAGTTTAAAGTCAGGTAGCGTAATGCCTCCAGCTTTGTTCTTCTTGCTTAGGATTGTCTTGGCTATACGGGCTCTTTTTTGGTTCTATATGAAATTTAAATTAGTTTTTTTCTAATTCTGTGAAGAAAGTTAATGGTAGCTTGATGGGAATAGCATTGAATCTATAAATTACTGTGGGCAGTGTGGCCATTTTCAAGATATTGATTCTTCCTATCTATGAGCACGGACTGCTTTTTCATTTGTTTGTGTCCTCGCTTATTTCCTTGAGCAGTGGTTTGTAGTTCTTGACGAGGTCTTTCACATCCCTTGTAAGTTGTATTCGTAGATATTTATTCTATTTGTAGCAATTGTGAATGGGAGCACGCTCATGACTTGGCTCTCTCTCTGTTATTGGTGTATAGGAATGCTTGTGATTTTGCACACTGATTTTGCATCCTGAGACTTTGCTGAAGTTGCTTATCAGCTTAAGGAGTTTTGGGGCTGAGACTATGGGGAGGCTTCCAGCTTTTGCCCGCTCAGCATGATATTGACTCTGGGTTTGTCATAAATAGCTCTTATTATTTTGAGATATGTTCCTTCAATACCTAGTTTATTGAGTGCTTTTAGCATGAAGGGTGTTGAATTTTATCAAAGGTCTGTTCTGCATCTATTGAGATAATCATGTGGTTTTTGTCTTTGGTTCTATTTATGTGACAGATTATGTTTATTGATTTGCGTATGTTGAAAGAGCCTTGCATCCCAGGGATGAAGCTGACTTGATCGTGGTGGATAAGCTTTTTGATGTGCTGCTGAATTTCGTTTGCCAATATTTTATTGAGGATTTTTGCACTGATGTTCATCAGGGATATTGGCCTGAAATTTCCTTTTTTTGTTGTGTTTCTGCCAGGTTTTGGTATCAGGATGATGCTGGCCTCATAAAATGAGTCAGAAAGGAGTCCCTCTTTTTCTATTGTTTGGAATAACTTCAAAAGGAATGGTACCAGCTCCTCTTTGTACCTCTGGTAGAATTCAGCTGTGAATCTGTCTGGTCCTGGTCTCTTTCGGTTTGTAGGATATTGATTACTGCCTCAATTTCAGAACTTGTTATTGGTCTATTCAGGGATTCGACTTCTTCCTGGTTTAGTCTTGGGAGGGTGTATGTGTCCAGGAATTTATCAATTTCTTCTAGATTTTCTAGGTTATTTGTGTAGAGGTGTTTATAGTATTCTCTGATGGTAGTCTATATTTCTGTGGGATTAGTGGTGATATTCCCTTTATCATTTTTTATTGTGTCTATTTGATGGGTTTTTAAATTAAAAAAATAGAGGGATTTGACCCATTTATGCCTGAAAATGTCCTAGTCTGTTTCTGTTTTCATTATTGAAAAAAAAATTTTTTTTAAACCCTAGAGAGGAAAAAAGTACTTTGAACCCCAAAACATAATTTTGTTTTCTTAAATGCAGCTGAGGTTGGGAGTGCGATTTTTAATTGTCTTAAAAGCTGTGAGTTCTTCTGACCCAATGTCGCTGTCCGTGAGCTCCGCCCAGCAGGGAAGCGCGCTGTGTGTATAACATGTGCGTCCCTGGGAACAGTCTGGCCAGGTGTGTGGGCCAAGCGTCTGGGGAGGAGAAGCTAGCTGGGCAGCTGAGGGACGCAAAGACGTTGGAGGACCTCGAGTGCCGATAAAACACTTGAGCTTGATCTTTAGAGAATAACAAAAAGAGGTCTCCTAGCAAGAGGGAGTTACGGTGAGGTCTGCGTTTTGCAAAGCTCCAGCCGGCTGCTGCAGAGTGGGGCCTGGAAAGGAAGGGAAGGCAGAACTGCATGGAGTGCACAGCAGAGAGCCAGAATTCTTTGAGATTTTCCCACTGAGGGGTGGGGTCTGTTTCTCTACACCCTTGCCTCTGGGCTGAACCTCTGTGTTAGTCAGTTTTCATGCTGCTCATAAAGACATACCCGAGACTGGGCAATTTATAAAAGAAAGAGGTTTAATGGACTCACAGTGAAATGTGGCTGGGGAGGCCTCATATCACAGTGGAAGGTGAAAGGCATGTCTCACATGGCGACAGACAAGAGAAGAGAGCTTGTGCAGGGAAATTCCCCTTTATAAAACAATCAGAGCTCAGAAGACATATTCACTATCATGAGAACAGCACAGGAAAGACCCGCCCCCCATGAGTCAATTACCTCCCACGGGGTCCCTCCCACAACACGTGGAAATTGTGGGAGATACAATTCAAGAGGTGATTTGGGTGGGGACATAGCCAAACCGTGTCAGCCTGTGACTGCCTTGATCTACAGAACATGACAGAAGTGATGTGCCGGTTCCAGGCTTAGCCTTAAGAGGCTTCCTTTTGCTTCCTCCCGCTTGGAACCCAGCCACCATACTGGGAGGAAGCCCAAGCAGCTACATGGAGGAGAATGAAGATCCCAGGCTACATCCTCTAGCTGAGGCCTGAGTCTCTAACCAGCATTCACTTGCCAGCCATGAGTCTTCTTCCTTGAAAGTGGATCTGCCAGCCCCGGAGAGGCCACCCCAAGTGATGCTGCATGGCACAGAAATGAGCTATCCCCTCCCATACTACAAAATTGCAAGCAAATACGTATTGTTGTTTTAGGCAACTAAGTTTTGGGGCAATTTCTTATGTGGCAATAAATACCTGAAACACGGCTCATGGGAGGCTGGGAAAAAGAACTTTGCTCTGTGGGCTCGGAACTGGGGCCCGGGCAGTGGTTAGGAGATGCCTGGTGCCGGATTGACAGCTGGCCCCGTGTTTTGCTTCCTGCGAAAATCACAGCAACTTCCTTCCCACCCTCGCCCCCATCACAAGCAGTCTTCGGTCTCCCTGGTGATGCACCCCAGGCAGGGGCTGCCGTCCGGGCAGCTTGCAAGACAGCTGTGCTCCCGGAAACGGAGGGCCCTGGCGATGGTAATTGGCAATGTCCTTCCTTTGGGAAGTCAGCCCGATTCTTCAAATACAATAACAGGGTTTGAGAATTTAATCTTCCCCCAGGGTTACTATTTATTCCGCTGTCCACGCATCACAGGGGAAGAAAGCTCTTACCACAAAGGATCTGTCAACCTGGTTTTCTCTTAATTAGTGCGTATGTCCATTTTTCTACCAGACCTGTGTCTTCTTTGACAAAAATATGGAGCACAGCAGGCCATTTCCTCAGAGCAGAGCTGGATCCCAGATACTTTTCCGTGGAAGCGAGAGAGCCCCGTGGTGTGTGTTGCTGTCGGACAGCTCATCTCTGCACCTCGGTCCTGGAGGATACAGGACCCCACCTTCCAGCGACCCCAGCACTCCACGTTGTACTAGAACACAGGGCCCCGGTTAAATTGGAATTTCAGACCAAACAAAGAATGTCTTAGTATGATACATCCCAAAGACCGCATGGGACGTACTTACACTCAAAAACGATTCACTGTCCGTCTGGTGTTCACATTTAACTGCGTGTTCTGTATGTTTAGTCACCTCGGGGGCCACTTGGAATTAAAAAGGAGCCACCTACCAACTACAAAAGCAGGAAGGGCTCAGGGAAAGCTGGGGTTCGGGTGGGCAGGAAGGCCCCGGGAGAAGAGGTGACGGAAGGTCAAGGGGGACCCTGCAAGGAAGAGGGTTCGGCAGAGCCTGGGCAGCTCCACCAGATTTTCTTTCTTTCTGTTTTTATTGAGAGCCTCACTCTGTTGCCCAGGCTGGAGTGCAGTGGCACAATCTCGGCTCACTACAACCTCCGCCTCCTGGGTTCAAGAGATTCTCCTGCCTCAGCCTCCCGAGTAGCTGGGATTGCAGGTGCACACTGCCACACTCAGCTAATTTTTGTATTTTTAGTAGAGATGGGGTTTCACCATGTTGGCCAGGCTAGTGTCGAACTCCTGACCTCAGATGATCCACCGGCCTCCCAAAGTGCTGGGATTACAGGCGTGAGCCACTGCACCCAGCCAAATTCTGTAGTTTCTAACAAAGGCTGAAGTGTGCACACATGTGTCCTTTGGACCCAGGCTGAGATGCCATCACCTGATTCCCGCCGGCTCCTGCATGAGGACATCTGTCAGATCCTGGGTCACTGGGAGCCACATGAACATCTGTGGCTTGAGGGAGGCTATCTGGGAGTGTCATCCACACAGTGAAGTAATGCCTGGCTCGGGAAAGAAAACAGCAGTCCTCACCTGGAAAGACAGCTGAGATGCATAAAATGAAAGAGGCAAGTTGTAGAAAAATAAGGACAGCAAAATTCCAGTTAGCTCTTTTTAAAAAAAAAAAATGCATGTAGAACTACGGTGAAAACTCAGAAACATTTGGAAGAATATACATTTGCAGAAGTTTTTTTTGTTTTTGTTTTTGAAATGGAGTCTTGCTCTGTTGCCCAGGCTGGAGTGCAGTCGTGCAATATTGGCTCAGTGCAGCCTCCACCTCCCAGGTTCAAGCGATTTTTCTGTCTCAGCCTCCCGCGTAGCTGGGACTACAGGCGCCTGCCACCACGCCCGGCTAATTTTTGTATTTTTAGTAGAGATGGAGTTTCAGCTTCATGGCCAGGCTGGTCTTGAACTCCTGACCTCAGGTGATCCACCCACCTCGACCTCCCAAAGCGCTGGGATTCCAGGTGTGAGCCACCGCGCCTGGCCACATTTGCAGAAGGTCTGCCAGAAGCGTGAATGGCAGAACCTGCATCTCTTTTAAAAATTGTTAAAGAGTGGTATGATTATGTGTGGATTTCACTGTGTGTTTTACATTTTTCTTGTCGTTTGCAAATAATAATCGCTTTAACAATAAGCATTTAGAATAAACTAAGTCAATATTGAGACTACAATTCTATGAGAGCCGGTGTTCAACGGAGGGGTCCTGTGAGGCCTTTTCCTTCCCTGCCTCCTCTGAGGGGCTGCACAGTTGTCTGGCTTGAAGTCCAGGTAACTCCAGATGACCGGCCAGTGCCCTTAAAGCCCCGCGCTGCTGGCCCGTCCCTGCCCCATTCTATGGAAACCCTGCGGGGTATTTCAAGGCGAGGAAGTGGCGCTTCACACAGGCTGAAGGCGGCGTGGCTGCCAGTGCGGAGGCCAGAAGTGAGCCTGGGCATCTCCGGACCCCATGTGGTTTCCTAGGCTGGGTCTGAAGATGAACAAGGCTGATTCCATCCAGCCTGACTCACCTGGGCTCGGGGGCGGTGTGGGGAGGAGTGTGCCCCGTCAGCCCGTATCCAAAAATCTCCACCAGCCAGTGAACTTGTGGGGGCTGCTGGTCAGCGCCAGGCAGGCTGGCAGGTGACCTCTGCAGGGGACCCCTCCTTCCAGGAGGCCGTAGTCAGTACCGCACAGTGGGTTGATCTGGTCACAGCCTTAGCTCTTCCCAACACCGCTTCCCTCCCATTGATGCCAATCCACAGTGACCCGTGCGTCTGGTGCTCCCTAACTGATGGGATTCAACTGCTGTCCACCACGCTGGGTGAGCTGGGGACAAAGGGTGGTATGCTGTCACCCAACAAGAGACGCAGTTCAGAACAGGGGCAGCTGAGGCCACCCCTGGGGTGAGCGGCTGAAATGCGCCTGGTTCTAAATTTACAGCGACAGGAAGCAACAGAGAGGACGCCCCCAGTCAAAACGGGGAGAGAGGAAGCAGGCAGTAGCCAGGAACACTGCAAGCCCATTCACGAAATGTTAGGGCCAGCCCGTGAGCCACTGCTGGAGAAGTCTGCTGATGGACGCCCTTGGAGGCCCTCGGAGGGAGGGGCCAGCAGTGACAGGGGTGAGGGGCTTGCCTGGGAGCTGGGCAGTCACTCCTGGGATGGGGCTGGATCGGACTTCACCAAGAGTTTTTTTTTTTTTTTTTTTTTTTTTTTTAAAGACAGAGTTTCACCATGTTAGACAGGTTGGTCTCGAACTTCTGACCTCAGGTGATCTGCCTGCCTCAGCCTCCCAAAGTGCTGGGATTACAGGCGTGAGCCACCGTGCCCAGCTACCAAGAGGTTTTTAAATACTCATCACTTTTCAGACCTGTAAAATATTCTGGGGGCCGGGCTTGGTGGCTCATGCCTATAATCCCGGCACTTTGGTAGGCTGAGGTGGGTGGATCATTTGACGTCAGGAGCTCAAGACCAGCTTGGCAATATGGCAAAACCCTGTCTCTGCTAAAAACACAAAAATTAGCCAGATACGGTGGTGGGTGCCTGTAATCTCAGCTACTCCGGAGGCTGAGTGAGCCGAGGTTGTGCCACCGCACTCCAGCCTGGTCGACAGAGCGAGACTCTGCCTCAAAAAACAAAACAGAAGTATTTGGGGCCCCTGAGAAGCAGGCTGGAGCTTTTCCTGCACAGTTCAGGCCCCCAGGTGGACGTGCCCTACCCCCAGCTTCCCACTGCCCCTCCTCGTGGTCCCCCCGCTGCCTGTCCTCCCTCTGGGCACCCACATCCTGATAGCCAGACGGGTTCCCATATGGCCCTGGGTGCTGCTGACAGGCCTGACTCAGGGCCAGGAAACAGGGGCAGCTGCCCAGGGCCTGTCGCTGAGTCACCAACTTCCCGCCTCCACCCCTCCCAACTGCAGGCGTCAGCCTCTGGCGAGGCCATTAGCAGCCCCTCTTCCTCCAGGCTGAGCTGCCAGAAAACCCCCAGCTGGATGAGTCACCCAGGGCACAAGTGGATTCACAGACTCTCAGATGTGACCCTGCCTCTGACCAGCAAGGGGGGTCCCTGAGGAAGCCCGTCTCCCATGGGATGGGTTCACCACGGAGAGGGAGGGGAGGCTGCATGGTGGGCAGGGCAGGGCGGCGGAAGGAGAGGCTTCCCTGGCACAGAGCCTAGGGCAGTGAAGGAGTGGGCTGGGGTGGTCTGCTGCAGGAAGAAGACGCAGGTGGTGGCTTCAGGAGGAGAGTGCCACACTGCAGACAAGGACGGCTCCGGCCGCAGAGCCCAGGACTTGTGATCTGAGCAAAGCAGGACGTCAAAAGCAATATCCTTCTCCACTCACCCTGGAATTCGAGGGGAGAGTTGAGCTTCCCGTGGCATGGCCTCCAGGGTGGGTGGTTGCGGGGGCTTCCTGAGAGGCCACGGTGGCTCCCACGACGCTGGCAGAGGGGGTCTACCAATAAAACACCGACTAGACACCTTTCAGAGACGTCGACCTCCAGATTCTCCTGGGGACCCCAGGCTTGTTTCAAGCCCATCTCCCTGGAAGGCGACAGCTTTCCATGAGGGGCTGTGCCTCCAGCGCTGCAGGGCACATGTCCCACAGTACGTGCCCCAATGCTAGGGGGGTGGGTGTGCGGGCAGCGGGGCACTCCTAGGGCTATTCCCACAGCAGACGGCCAGCAGCCACTCAATCGTCTGTGCAAGAGAGATTATACACCCACTATAAATACATCCACCGTGATGCAGAACTAAACGCATCCCCAATCTAACTTCCCCTTAAAGAGCCCAGAAGTGCCAGCGGCCTTTCCAAAACCACAACGTATAGAGGGAAACTGAGGGCATGAAGTCCCACAAGGCAGGGCTCAATTGGCTGTGGTTATGGCCTACTTTCACATTTTACAAAATGAAAACACATGGGGCCGGGCACGGTGGCTCATGCCTGTAATTCCAGCACTTTGGGAGGCCGAGGCGGGAGGATCACCTGAGGTCAGGAGTTCGAGACCAGCCTGGCCAACATATACAGAAACCCCGTCTCTACTAAAAAAAATACAAAAATTAGCCAGGTGTGGTGGTGCATGCCTATAGTCCCAGCTAACTTGGGAGGCTGAGGCAGGAGACCCGCTTGA
>NW_022436954.1:2727732-2737732 GCF_009761245.1 Sapajus apella | reverse complement strand
GATTGGAACAATTCGAGCCGCACATGATACAAAATCCTACATGTCTTGGCTTAAATAAGAGAGACGCTTCTTCCCCTCTGTGGTGAAACAAGCCTGGAAGTGCACAGCTCTGGGACCAGGCTCAGCGTTACCTGGGATTCAGGCTCCCTCCGCCTTGCTGTGTCACCTGAAGCCACCACCTCATGGAACAAAGTGGTTGCCCACCTCCGGGCTTCACGTCCACCCTCCAGGCAGCAGGAAGAAGAAAGAGAAAAGGACCCAAAAGGGGGGCATGCCCATGTAATCCTCTCCACCTGGAGTGTGCTGGGCCTCATTCTGTACCTGGTCAGTCCTGCCCACCTGTCAGGTCCAGCTCCCTTAATCCGTGCACCTCCTTCCCCTGACAGCGAGGTGGTTATTTGTACAATAACCATTTGTGGCATACGGTCGGCCCTCCACGTCCATGGTAGGTTGGTTCCAGAAAATGCCTGGCCACGCAAATATCAAAATCTGTGGATGCTCAAGTCCCTCATATAAAATGGCATAGAATTTGCATATAACCTACGCGCATCCTCCTGTAGGCTTTATTTTTCATATTTTATTTTATTATTTTTGAAACAGAGTCTCACTCTGTCACCCAGAGGCTGGAGGGCAGTGGTGCAACCTCGGCTCACTGCAACCTCTGCCTCGCAGTTTCAAGTGCTCAAGCGATTCTCCTGCCTCAGCATCCCGAGTAGTTGGGATTACAGGTGCCCGCCAGCACGCCTGGCTAATTTTTTGTACATTTAGTAGAAACCAGGTTTTGCATTTGGCCAGGCTGGTCCCGAACTCCTGACCTCAAGTGATCTGCCCGCCTCAGCCCCCCAAAGTGTTGTGATTACAGGCATGAGCCACAGTGCCCGGCCCTCCATATGCTTTAAATCATCTCTCGCATACTTATAATACTGAGTGCAATGTAAATGCTAGATAAATAGTTGGTATACTGCATTGTTTAGGAAATGATGACAAGGAAAAAAGTCTGGTCGCGTTCAGTACAGACAAATTCATCCTAGGCCCACCCAGAGGACCCGGTCCACAGTGGGTTGAACCCGTGGCTGGGGAACCCGCAGGTCCAGAGGGCCAACTGTGTTTGGGTCTCTGTGAGAGTGTAACTCCTGCTGCTGATTTCACCACCGTGGCTCCGCTGCCGGAGGAGTGGAGGGGCCACGACCCAGGCGACCCTTGACCCCTGCTTGGGACCTCAGCTTCAGGGTAGGTTTTCCCGGCGGTGGACAGGGCTTCTCAGGGAAGACGGGCTGGCTGGAAGGCAGCGGGGAACAGCAGGCTTTCGGCTTGATTTCCATTACTCTAATGGTGACCCACTTTGCCGCACACTCGCTGTCTTCAAGATGACAGGTTGACAGCGACCGCCATTGGGTCATTACTGAGCAAAGAGCCATTAGCACACGGGCTTGGCTCAGCACGGCCTGTGCCGGGACACAGGTGTCTGTCATCCCAGGTGTGCTAGCCTCATTGGTCGGAAGGAATCTGCCGACCTCAGGACACCCCAGCATGCCTCCAGGCCTCGGCTTTGCCCGTTTGTAGCCTTCCCGTGGTCACCGCACTTCCGGGCCGGGGTCCCAGCCAGGATTTGTACAGAGACCCACTCCCAGGCTAAGCAGGAAGCAAGACAGTGGGGGAAAGAACTTAGGAGCCTGGAGGAAGCGGGCATGGGCATGTTTGTTTTGAATACGTGTGTCTATTATTCGGTGTGGCTTTCTTAAATGGATTCAAAATACACGCGGAGATCTGCCTCCAGTTGTTTAATGTCTTTTTAATAAGGAGACTCTTACCAGACAGCCAACCCTAAAACTTTTTCTTTCTTTCCTTTCTCTTTCTCTTTCTCTCTCTTCCCCCCTCCCCCCTCCCCTCCCCTCCCCCCCCCCCCTCCCCCCCCCCCCTCCCCCCCCCTCTGTCCCCCTCCCCCCTTCCCCCTCTCCCCCACAGTCTTGCTCTATCGCCCATGCTGGAGTGAGGGCTTGATCATGGCTCACTGCAGTCTCCACCTCTGGGCTCAGGTGATCCTCCCACTTCAGCCTCCTAAGCTGAGTAGTTGGGACTACAGGCGCATGCCACCATGCCCGGCTGACTTTTTTTTTTTTGATATTTATTTATTTTTGGTAGAGATGAGGTCTTGCTATGTTGCCCCGACTGGTCTTGAACTCCTGGGCTGAAGTGATCCATCCACTCACCTTGGCCCCCCAAAGCGCTGGGACTGTAGGCATGAGCCACCACACCCCGCCTGAAGTTTCCTTGAAAGCAAAAAGGGAAACAGAACGAGTCCATAGGCCCAAATGAAGACAGCGGCAGTGGACCGAGCCTCAAATGCCAGCCCACCACATACGGGTGCACTCTGTCTTTTTGAATCCATCTCAAGGATTTACGTTTAGAGTTTCCCCTCCTTTAAACAGACTAAGAAGCTCTGTGACAAAGTAAACAGAGAAAATACGTATAGTCAAGCTCTGGCAGGATGGGAGGGGGCTGAATTGGGAAGAAAGGAGAGGCTGAAATGGACGAAGACGTGCCCTGGCGTGGATTTGTTCTCAGCGGGAAAGCACGAGTTCTGGCTCTAAGTGCCGCCGGGGGTCAGTATTTCTCAGGTAGCCGGAGGCGCCCCTGAGCCCAGCCCTGCCCACCGCCTGATGTCATCTAGACACAAGGACATGGGGCGTGAGAGGACGTCATTGTCACTTCTCTGCAGGGTCACAGGAACCTGCCCTCTGCTCCTCTGCCTGTCAACTGCCCTTCTGCCCACAACTGGCCCAGACCCCCGTAGCCACTCACTCTCTCCCACTCCCCCAACCCCAGCAGGAAATCACTTCAGCCTGTGAGTCCTGGTTAGAACCCCCTGCGCCTGACTCTCCTCTCTCCCCAGGCTGCAAGAAATAGGGATGACCAGAAGTCAAACCCTGTCCTTGGAACACCCCACCCCTCATCACTGTCGTGCCAGGAGTCTGTTCCTAAGACCCCCCTCCCCAAGCCCGGCCTCCTCTTCTCCCATAAACCACAGCAGACACTCAGCGCCCAGGCTGCGGCCCTGCACCTTCTCCAGCACCCCCGGCCTTCCCCAGAGCTCTCGAAAACCCGTTGTCCTTCCCCAGCCACCTGGAGGCTGAAGGATCTCTCCTGGGGGCGGCCCCCAGCTGTCTGTGCAAAGGTTCCCAAGACCAAAGTGTAGGAGACATGTTCAGATGGCACCATCGTGGTCATCACTCGTCCTGTACCCTGTGGCCCCAGGTCCCACGCGACATCAGCCTGTCCCAGATGGAGCCCCAGTGGGTGGGGAGATCCCAGCCCGGCTGCTGCTGCTGAGGACCTGGGTGGTGTCTGGCTGGTGGGAGGGGAGGTCAGGCGAGTTTTTGGCAGATGACCCCGTGCTCTTCGGAGGCCTGGAAGTGCCACACTTAAAGACGTGAAGGCCTGGGTCCTTTGCTGGGCTGTTCTTGAGCTTGGCCTGAGCTCCGGAAGGGTTCGTGGAGAAGCCAACGAGGGCCTTGTTCCCGTGGGATTTCTCTGCCTTAGGCACAAGGACAGCCTCTTGCTGCTGCTCTGCCCACCGCCCACCCTTGGCGGCCTCTGGGAGACTGGGCTGGTCTCCCTCTGGACACAGCCCGTGGCCCACTGCCTGCATCTGCTCGAAGTTCCCTCTTGCAACTGGACCAGGGAGCCGGGGAGGCGCCAAGAGGCCGAGCTTCTGAGCTGGTGGCCGTGGGCGCAGGACCATCCCACAGCTCCCACGCTGGGATGGCCAAGCCGCCCCGGGACCCACAGCGCCCTTTTAGCAAAACAGGAGGGAGGTGGCCGGGCACAGGGAGCCGGGGAACACCTGCGCTCTGGGCCATCCACGGCTCCAGAGGCCTGAATCTTCGCTCCAGCCCAGCACAAGCTCGCCAAGGCACAGGACCAGGTGGTACCCCCACCCCGCTCCGCCCCGGGTGCCCCAGGACCTCCTGACTGGGGCTGGCTTGGATGAGGGGCCGTCCCTGCCCTCAGCCCTCTCGGGTCTGCAGTGCCGCGGACCTGGGTGCGGGGCGTTGTTGGGGGTCAGGCTCGCTCTGGGGCTGGGACCCCGGGCGGAGCAGTGGGGACGGCGCGCTCCTCCGCAGCGACGAGCTGGGCCCTGGGTCTGGGGACTCTCCCGCGGGGCGATGGGGCTCTGTTATGGGGTTGGGTTCTTTCCCGCCGCTTTAGGGGGGTCTCTCCGCGGATTTGGGGGAAATCCCTCCAAATCCTATCTCAAATAGGGTGAGAGGGGCTCTCTCTCTGCTGATTTGGGCGTCTCTCCCGCGGGGTGAGGGGGACTCTGTCTTTCGAGGCGCCTCTTCGCGGATTTGGGGAAGTCTCCCGCGGGGTGAGGGGCCTTCTCCGCCGTCCCTGCCTGTGATGGCCCAGAGGACCCGAGCTCCGGTCACTCCCGCCCCTCGCCGGGGCTCGGCGTGGGCGGGGGTACGGGTGCTGAGTCCGTGACGCGGCTCCAGGCGGCTCCGGGGCGAGCCGCATAAATAGCAGCGGCGGCGGTGCCGGTGGCCACTCGGAGCCGCGGACACGACGAGGGACCCCCCCCGCGCCTCCCGCCCCCGCTGCCGGCCCTGCCATGCAGTGAGCGCCCCGGAGCCGCCAGAGATCGCCCGCCGTCCGGACCCGCCGCCCCGGACACCGGCGCCCGGCCCCGGGCGCAGCTGCAGCTCAAGGTACTCGCGCCCTGGGAGGCCTCCCCTCGGCTGTCCTCCGCCCGGGACGATCCCGCAGGGGCCCCGGCCCGGCAGCCGCTGCTGCTCTGCCTCGCAGTCCCCGGCACCTACGCCTCGGGCGCAGACCAGGGCGCCGTGGTCCCACCCGCCCGCCCTGCCCTTGCCTTCCAGATGGCCCGAGGCAGCGCCCTCCTGCTCGCCTCCCTCCTCCTCGCCGCCGCCCTTTCTGCCTCCGCGGGGTTCTGGTCGCCGGTAAGTGCGGGGCGGGCGCGGAGGGCTTCCTGGAGGTGGTGGCAGGGCGCCCGCAGGGACGGGGGTGAAAAGGCTCGTGCGGGCGCTGTTCTGGCGGCTGGCGTCTCGGGAAGGGTCCGGGGCTCCCTGGGAATCCCCCGCGTGCTTCTCCGAGCGCATCAGCAGCCCCAGGCTAGAACCAGGCCACCGGGAGAGCGCCGCGCTCTGGGTCAGCGCCTCGGGAAAGCTAGAGGCTCGTCCGTTCCGCAGCGCTCCGTTAGAACACAGGGCGAGGAGCCACTGGCCTCAGCGTCACTTAGAGCAGGTGCATCGCGCTGAGCGCGCACAGGCTCCAGCCCAGAAGTGAAGTAGTTTGTAAATCAAGTGGCCCCATGTTCATGTCAAATAGAGCCTACTTAGGGGTGAACCCGGAATTTCGCTAGGCTTCCGAAAGGACCTGCATTGTTCTAAGTCCTACGTCCTGCCGGGAAAGCCTGGGGGCACCCATTCAGTAGCGGCTCCAGGCACAGCCCTGGCATCTGACCCCCTTCTCTCCCGCTCAAGGCCAAGGAAAAACGAGGCTGGACCCTGAACAGCGCGGGCTACCTGCTGGGCCCACGTAAGTGACTGAGAGCATGGCCTCCCACACTCCCGGCCCCACCTGCCCCTCGCTTTATACCCTGGCTCCTGCCCCTCCTCCCGCGGCTGGGCAGACCCTCCAGCCTCCCTCTTGACCTCACCACCCGTCTCCCTTGTTCTGCACACTTGATCTGTGCACCATTCTTTCCAGAAGCTTCTCCTGCCCCAGCTCTGCTGCCGTCCGAGCCGAGATCCCCACTCTGGCCTTTGCTTAAGCTCTCCTGGGCTTTCCTGCCTTGCAGACCTTAAAGACCCTGTTCTGAGCCTCTCCGCAGGCCCCGGGTATCCCCAAACACGCAGCTCCTCGGCTTGCAGAACACCTTTGTGGACCCCAAGTTCTGTCTCCCTCTTCCCTTTCTCCAAGCTCCACAAGGGAATTCCCAGACAGCCTGAGGGTAACCCAGGCAGGCTCTCTTCAAAACCAGGTTCAGGTGGCCCTCGGGCCTGTCCAAGCCTGCGCCTCCTCCCCCTCCCTCTCCCTGTCCTGTTGGCGTCACCCATGTCAGCTGTGGCCCCTGCTGCCTGAAGTGAGCCCCAGCCCTAGATGGGATGCTGCAGGCTGACGCCTCCCGTGTCCACCCCCGCCCCAGGCCTCTACTTCTTCTGTTTGTGCAGCAATGCCTCCAGGCTTGCCTCTAAAGGCAGGGAAGAGAGGGGACCTTGGCTCCCTCCTCTAACCCACCTTCCCCTCCACCCCTCGCCATCCACCTTAGAAACCTCCCAGTACTGCCTTCTGCCCGCTGAAGAAGGTGAACAGCCCACAGGGCCTGTCCCAGCCCCTTGCCCCCGGAGCAGCAATTGGGGAGCATGGTGCTCTTAACTGCCAGGGAAAGCCGCCTTAGTTCTCAGCCCCAGAGTCTGATACAGCTTCCTCCTCCTGCAGACGCTTGTTCGTCGGGGTCACTCGGAGGACCCCCAAGTCGGGCTTTAAGAAACAGACACCGGGGGCCGGGTGAAGTGGCTCACACATGTAATCCCAGCACTTTGGGAGGCCGAGGCGGGGGGATCACGAGGTCAGGAGTTCAAGACCAGCTGACCAACGTGGTGAAACCCTGTCTGTACTAAAAATACAAAAATTAGCTGGGCATGGTAGTGGGCACCTGTAATCACAGCTATTCAGAAGGCTGAGGCAGGAGAATTGCTTGAACCCGGGAGGCAGAGATTGCAGTGAGCCAAGATAGCACCACTGCACTCCAGCCTGGGTAACAGATCGAGACTTCCATCTTAAAAGAAAAGAAACAGACACGGGGATGACAGAGCCACCTAATGCCGTGTGCGGGCCGACCGGGCGGTTCCCCGCAGGACCCGCTGGTCCCTCTGCACGGCCCTCGAATCCTCTCCCTGCCCCGGAGCGGCCTGACCTGCCTGAGGGCCGGCTGATCTCAGCCCTTTGCAACCCTGAGCTCTGCCGCCCACAGGGCACCTCATCTTTGTGTGCTATGTGCCCAAAACAGGAGGAAGTGGCAGCAAGAACATGGACCCGTGTTGCTTTGGAATATTGAAAATCTATTTGTCAGGAAAGTTGGAACCCTAATCAGAAAACAAACCCATTTTCGCCACCAAGTTTACGTCCCCGTTCAGCTGTGGCTGGATGAGCTGTTTGTCAACATACTCACCGGTGTGCCTTTGGTTTCTAGGGACAGCTAGAAAATGCCACAGAAACAGTGTTTTGCACCAGCTCCTGCTGAACGCAGTGTGGCCGTGGCTGAGGGCACAGCAGTGACATGAGACGACTTGTGATTCCTCCACAAATGTAGCGCCGAGCGCGGGGTCTTTGGAAATAGGAATGAATTTTCTTTTGCCTGGCCTTGCAGACGGCACAGTCCACCCAGGCTGACCAGCCGGAGACGCGGAGGCGTCCTGACCCTCGCCATGTCTCCCATCCCCATCTCCTTTCCTGCACCCCAAATCCAGTCCTCACCCACGCCTCTTGGTTTACAGGCCTCATAGATTCTTTCCTGGACTTCTGGGGTCTCTTTGCTTGCAGTCACAGTACCCCATTTCACACCACACAACACACACACACACACACACACACACACACACACAGCAACGCACACACATGTATGAACACGCACACGCTCCCGCGCCTCCCCTTCCTCCCCGTCATCCTCTCTCTCTCCCTCTGTGACCGTCTCGCCCCCTCTGCCTCTCCGTCTCTCTCCCTCTGTGACCGTCTCGCCCCCTCTGTGACCGTCTCTCTCCCTCTGTGACCGTCTCGCCCCTCTGTCTCTCCGTCTCTCTCCCTCTGTGACCGTCTTGTCCCCTCTGTCTCTCCGTCTCTCTCCCTCTGTGACCGTCTCGCCCCCTCTGTCTCTCCGTCTCTCTCCCTCTGTGACCGTCTCGCCCCCTCTGTGACCATCTCTCTCCCTCTGTGACCGTCTCGCCCCCTCTGTCTCTCCGTCTCTCTCCCTCTGTGACCGTCTCGCCCCCTCTGTGACCATCTCTCTCCCTCTGTGACCGTCTCGCCCCCTCTGTCTCTCCGTCTCTCTCCCTCTGTGACCGTCTTGTCCCCTCTGTCTCTCCGTCTCTCTCCCTCTGTGACCGTCTCGCCCCTCTGTCTCTCCGTCTCTCTCCCTCTGTGACCGTCTCACCCCCTCTGTCTCTCCGTCTCTCTCCCTCTGTGACCGTCTCACCCCTCTGTCTCTCCGTCTCTCTCCCTCTGTGACCGTCTCGTCCCCTCTGTCTCTCCGTCTCTCTCCCTGGCTCCCATCCATCTTGCACACAGCTGCCAGGGTGAAAATAAAAATCAGATTCAGTCACAGCTTAAACTCTTCAGTGGCCCCCATGCTTTCTGGGACATGAGGACGCAGCCCCTGTTGCCTGTTGGGGTGGCACCCAGCTCGGTGCCAGCTCCGATGCCAGCTCAGTGCCAGCTCCGATGCCAGCTCCTCTGGACCTGGGAGCACCTCCTGCAACAGGGCAGGTCCCGGGCGGGAGCCACGCCTCCCCTTCTCCCACCCCGTCGGTGATCCTTACATTCCCTTCAGCCCTGGCATGGGTGAGCGGCCGAGCTCTTCCCTCGGGGCGTGGAGAATCGCCCTCTCTACTCTGGTTACCGTCCTCAGGGTCTGTTTCACAGTCGTGTTGTGTGTGTGTTGGCTACAGGCATCCCCGTGTCTTCTTTGGGTGTGGGGAGGGTGTGTGTGACGGTCACACACAGAGGCTCCCCTCTCTGATCTGTAAACAGATGCCGTTGGCAACCACAGGTCATTCAGTGACAAGCTCGGCCTCACCAGCAAGCGGGAGATGCAGCCTGAAGACGAGGTGAAGCCAGGTGAGACGACTCTCACCCCGGGCCCGGGGTTGCCCCATTCACCAACTCCCAGGTGCGTGCAGGGGGCAGCAGAGGGTGCCGGGGCACCTGCCGCCCACCTGTCCACAGCTGCAGCCCAAGCCTGGCCACGACTTAACGAAGACGGTGTGGCCTCATCACACCTGTCAGCAGCTGCAAACCCGAGACTGCAAGGCATCCTTCTAGACTGGGAGGTGGTCCACGCACCAGGGCCTCCAGAGGAGCAGGGTCTTATGGCGCGGTGGCTCACGCTTGTAATCCCAGCACTTTGGGAGGCCGAGGCGGGTGCATTACCTGAGGTTGGGAGTTCAAGACCAGCCTGGCCAACGGCAAACGCTGACTCTATTAAAAATATAAAAATGAACTGGGTGTGGTGGTGGGTGCCTGTAATCCCAGCTACTCGGGAGGCTGAGGCACGAGAATCACTTGAACCCAGGAGGTGGAGGGAGGTTGCAGTGAGCCGAGATCGCGACACTACTCCGGGCTGGGCAACAGAGCAAGACTCTGTCTCAATGGCAGAAAAAGGAAGAGCGAGGCCTTGAACTGGCTCTCTCCCCTCTTCCTCGTATTGAGCAAGGGCTTTGGAAAGCACAGCCGGGCCTCAGGCTGCTGGGATCCCATCATTGGCCTGGGGTCCCCAGCTCCTCTGTAGGGAGGGGATGTCTTGAGACACAGTAGCCCCCTGCACAAGTCATGAGTGTTGGTCTTTTCTCTTTTCTAGGAAGCTTTGACAGGTCCATGGCTGAGAGCAATATTGTGCACACAATCGTTGAGTTCCTGTCTTTCTTGCATCTCAAAGGTATGTGAAATATCAGCAACGTTCCGTTCACCTGTCAGCACGCTGGAGGCGTAAAAGGCCCATTGAGAAGAGGACCATAGAGTCCCACCGGCAAGCAGCCAGTGAGCCATCTAGAAACCACGTCTTGTCTGGCTGTGTGTCAGGATGACAGAGCATGACACTAGAGCTAGCTCCAGGGGGCTGGGAGGGTGGCACGGGCGTGCCACCAGCCGTGAGGGCTATCAGCCAGCGCTGCTCCCAGGAAGAGAGTGGGCCTTAGGGCGCAGCTCCCTCTACTGGAACCATATCTATTCACACGGTGACAGACCTGTTAGGGCACAGGTGTAC
>NW_022436954.1:2727383-2727632 GCF_009761245.1 Sapajus apella | reverse complement strand
TCCATTCTTCCTTCCTTTTTCTTTCTTTCCTTTTTCAGTCTCACTCTGTGGCCCAGGTGGGAGTGCAGTGGTTCCATCTCAGCTCACTGCAACCTCTGCCTCCTGGGCGCTGGTGATTCTCATGCCTCAGACTCCCGAGTAGCTGGGACAACAGGCACGCACCGCCATGCCCAGCTAATTTTTGTATTTTTAGTAGGGGCGGGGTTTTATCATGTTGGCCAGCCTGGTCTTAAACTCCTGGCCTCAAGT
>NW_022436954.1:2682670-2727283 GCF_009761245.1 Sapajus apella | reverse complement strand
TTGTAAGCACAGGAAATTACTGGGAGCCCATATCTGCGACTGCAGTGTTTCTCTAGGCAGCCCTCCTGCCAGCAGGCTGCCTTGAAATCTGACTGGAAAGGCTCTGATCCTGGCTTCCAGTGTCTTCGGCAAACCCTGGGGATGAGGAGGCCTCATACACACTGTGCTTGGCGTTCATTCCATGATGGGCATCTGGCCTTAATCAGATATCACACTGCAGCAGTGGAGGGAGCCAGGAAAGCGGCCGGTGCTCTGAGGGTTAACAGGGAGGCGGGGTGGGTGGGGAGGAGGGATGGACTGCTTTGCTTTTTCTCTCCAGCAGAGACCTTCTCCTGGAGCTCTGAGCGCTGTCGGGGAGGGGGAGGCGGGGTGGGGAGGCGGGGTGGGAAGGAGGGGTGGTGGACTGCTTTTTCTCTGCAGTGGAAACCTTCAGCTGAACAATACAGCTTTGTCCCGTTTGGAAAATCAAGGCTGATTCCTGGGTTTGTTTTGGATCAGGATGCTTTTCATTTGCAGTGTTATGGGGCTCTATGGGTGGTGATGGGGGAGAGCCGGGGAGAGGGGAGAGGCGTGAGGGGAGGGCAGGGCAGGGAGACTGACAGAGAAGGTCTTAGAAAAGTCGGTGTTCCTTAGAAATTCCAAAACTGGGTCGCCAAGTTCCCTCTGTTGGCGCCTCTGGGAGAAAGCTGGGATGACTTTTCCTACAAGCGGCAGATAGACTCTGCCAGATTTTTGTTTGTTTTTAACTTTGTAACACGGAAATTATTTCCTTACGAGACACCAACTTTCGTTATTCAGATAGGAATTATACCTCTTTAAAGCCTGACTGTAAACGTCTGACAGGTTTAGTTGCTTACTAGGTGTGGGAGTTAAGTCATTACAGAGTGAGAAGTGCAGACTGCTGTGCCCAGCTCTGGGCTTCATCCCGCACGAATCTGCCCGCAGTACGCATCAGGGCCGTCATTCTCTCGTGTGCGCGTTCAGAACGGGCTGCTCAAGTGCGGCTCTTTCCTTTGCAGAGGCCGGGGCCCTCGACGGCCTCCTGGATGCCCCCGCCGCAGCCTCCCTGGATGACACCGACACCGAGCGTTCCTGAGAGCCTCCTGGGCGTGTCTGTGCGGTGTAATCCCAAGTCACACCTTAAGATGATGGATGATCATCTTAGCCCAAATTATGCAGAGTCAGCTCTTCTTGTTCTCTTTCCCCTGATGCTGTGTTGTTACCACTTAAGATTTTCTTTTGGTGTTTTATTCTGAGTGGCAAAATAAAGAATAGCAATTACTTGCCCTTGTCTTCTTCTTCCACACTTCTGTCTCTTGACCAGCGCCACCCACGGGTTTTACAAGATAAAGCTTGATCATAATCAGATGGATTAGACATGAATTTTAAACCCAAATTCTACCATCAGGAGCGTCTCATTGCACGTCCGGGGCATAAAGTTATCTCAATGTTAAGTCCAGTCGGATGTAATGATGAAGGGAAGTGTTTTACTGAGAGGAACAAAACCACGAAACAGACAGTACTGCTGAGCTCCGGGAGCTGATCTTTCAGGGAGATGGGAACGAAACTCATGACGACAGCCTTAAGCAGATGGGTGGGTTTCGTGGTGCCCGAGGAGGTGATCAGTGCTGAGAGCAGACGTGTCGGCAGGGCGGGGGGGCCAGGAGCGAGGGCCAGGAGCGAGGTAGGAGAGGGGAGACGGGCAAGCGGTGGGAAGACAAGAGCAGGAGGTGTGCGCCGAGACAGTGCTGAGTGAAGGAAGGCGTGCGGGAACCATCTCCTGACGTGACAGAGACTGAGTCTTTTGGGCAGAAATAAAAAGATCACTCCAGAAGATCCAGAAAGAAGGCAGGCGGCCAGGCGCACGATGGCTCACGCCTGTAATCCCAACACTTTGGGAGGCTGAAGTGGGTGGATCACTGGATGTCAGGAGTTTGAGACCAGCCTGGTCAACATAGTGAAACCCCATCTCTATTAAAAATACAAAACTCTTCTGGGGGTGGTAATATGTGCCTGGTAATCCCAGCTACTCTGGAGGCTGAGGTAGGAGAATCACTCCAGCCTGGGAAACAGAGTGAGATTCTGTCTCAAAAAAAAAAAAATGGCTAGGGGAAGAAGCCAGACATTTCTGTTAACGTAAAAGGTGGTGTGCAGGCCTTTTGGAGTCACTGGAGGCGGCCGTGTGGTGGCAGTGGGATGTGGCTTCCCAGTTTTCCCCACTGGCAGTTTGCTACCTAAGACCTGTTTCAAGGGACACAGAGCCCTGACGGCCCTCTCCCTGCTTGGTGACCACGCCCTTTGGTTGTACCTCAGCTTGGCCCCCCAGCTCCATCCCCAGCTCCACCCAGCTCCCTCCTGCACCTGCAGGCTCCACTCTCACACTCAGTGGCTGTGGGTCTCCTATGCTTCAGACCGCTCCCAGCCCGGAGGTAAAGACGCCACCCACCTGGTGGGTGAAACGCCTGGGCCCACCCTCACTCCCTGTTCACTGTCTGCATTTATCCTCTTCCACGTTTTTAGAAATCTCTTTAGGTCCGGGCACAGTGGCTCACGCCTGTAATCCCAGCACTTCGGGAGGCCAAAGCAGGCGGATCACCTGAGATCAGGAGTTTGAGACCAGCCTGGCCAACATGGAGAAACCCCATCTCTACTAAAAATACAAATTAGCCGGGTGTGGTGGCGCACGCCTGTAACCACAGCTTTTCAGGAGGCTGAGGCGGGAGAATCGCTTGAGCCTGGGAGGCAGAGGTTGCAGTGAGCCAAGACTGAGCCATTGCATAAAACTCTGTCCTAAAACAAAAACAAAAACAAAAAAACAACTCTTTAGTTCTCCAACTTGGCCAGGCATCAGGATTCCCAAGGCCCTGTCAGAAGGCGGTGGCCAGGCCCCTCCCCAGGGTGTCGGAGCAGGAAGGGCTGGGGGTGCTGGAGCTGGGCCCCCAGTGAGCTTCCTGCTACGCTGCTCGCTGGAGGCCTGTGCACACATCCCTCCCAAGGCAGAGGGAGCTCCTGGCCTGGAGGAGGCAGGCGAGTGGGTGTGCCTGGGGACCACACCTCGGCCTCTGGGCTCCAGCCCCACGTGCGCAGCCTGTTCTGTCTGGTCTTCCTGTAGCCTTTGCCTGCAAACCCCGTGGCCGTGGACACCGTCTCTGCCTCAGCCCACCCCACAGCCTCCTGCATCACTCCTGCAGACCCCACAGCTGCAGCCTGGTCTGGCTCACCTAAGGCCTTCGCACGGGTCCCTCCCCAGGCCTGGGAAACCCCTACGCATCCCGCAGGGTTCCGCTCCAGGGTCACCTTGTCCAGAGTGCCCCCTGTTCCTCTGCCCCAGCCTGTGCGGTGCCGCCCTAATCAGATTGCCTGCCACTCTAATCCTGGTTTCAGACATGTCTCTCCTCACTGCACCATGAGAAAGAAGTGCCTGAAGGAACAGAGATTAGTGAGCTGTGCTGAGGGCTGGCACCTCACGTGGCTTGCAGGGGTCACCTAAGCAAGGTTTACCAATGGCCAAGGAGCCCAGACTCCATGCAGGGGTGCGGCTTCCATGCAGGGATTTGGCCTCTGTGCAGGGGTGTGGTCCCTGTGCAGGGGTGTGGCCTCAGTGCAGGGGTGAGGCCTCCACACAGGGATTCAGCCTCTGTGCAGGAGTGTGGCCTCCGTGCAGGGGTGTGGCCTCAGTGCTGGAGTGAGGCCTCCATAAAAGGATTCGACCTCTGTGCCAGAATGTGGCCTCCGTGCAGAGGTGCAGCCTCCATGCAGGGATTCGGCCTCTGCAGGGGTGTTGCTTCCGTGCAGGGATTTGGCTTCCATGCAGGGGTGTGGCTTCCATACAGGGATTCAGCCTCTGTGCAGGAGCGTGGCCTCAGTGCAGGGGTGCGGCCTCTGCAGGGGTGTGGCCTCTGTGCAGGGGTGAGGCCTCTGTGTGCAGGTGTGCAGCCCGCCCTGCAGGGGTGCGGCCTCGGTGCAGGGATTCAGCCTCTGTGTGCAGGTGTGCAGCCCGCCCTGCAGGGGTGCGGCCTCAGTGCAGGGATTCAGCCTCTGTGTGCAGGTGTGCAGCCCGCCCTGCAGGGGTGTGGCCTCTGTGCAGGGATTCAGCCTCTGTGTGCAGCCCGCCCTGCAGGGGTGCGGCCTCGGTGCAGGGCTGCCGGCCCCAGGGTCAGCAATACACAGCTGTCAGACTCTCCCCCTGCGGCATCTCCCGCCTCCTTCTCTAAACCCTGCCTTCCTTTTAGGTATAAATGGTGTGGGGCAGGTGGCAGGTGGCAGCTGGAAGACGAGGGAAAGGACATGAGGGGCCCGGGGGAGTTGCGGTACCATCTGCTGTGATGGACGAGGCTACAGAGGTGACGTCTTTACTTCCAGGAGAGAACGTGGCTGGAGCTGGCTGCAGCCATCCTGGATCCATCTGTTGCCAAGAGCAGCAGTCTTCTCAAGGGAAAGGGTTCTTCAGCCACCTGGGGAAGTGAAGAGTTTTCGGACAGGCCTGAGAGCCACCAAGATGCCTAACGGAGAGGTGGAGGGTGCTGAGGCTGTGCACGCTGGAGGAGGTGGCTGTCTCATCACCAAAGCTGATCGACACGAAAGCCCGCCCACTTCTCACTTGCCCTGTCTCACCAAGAGCAGAGCAGATGCCAGGGTGACGCTGCCTGAGGGCCCGGCACGGTGGAGGCAGGTGAGTGGCAGGCCAGTCTGAGGAAGAGGCCCGCGCTCAGGAGGTCCCAGGAGGAAGGAGGAAAATGCTGTTTAAGAAGACGGGAGAGAGGTGGGCTGGTGTCTCCCGCCTACAATCCCAGCACTTTGGGAAACCAGCCTGGGCAACATGACGAGACCCTGTCTATGTAAAAAGTAATTAAAAACGTTTTTTAAAAATTAAAAAAAAGGCGGGGCGCAGCGGCTCACACCTGTAATCCCAGCACTTTGGGAGGCTGAGGTAGGCGGATCAGGAGGTCAGGAGATCAATATCATCGTGGCCAGTAGGGTGAAACCCCATCTCTACTAAAAATACAAAAATTAGCTGGGCGTAGTGGCGTGTGCCTGTGATCCTAGCTACTCGGGAGGAGAATCACTTGAACCCGGGAGGCGGAGGTTGCAGTGAGCCCAGATCGTGCCACTGCACTCCAGCCTAGTGACAGGGCGAGACGCCACATCAAAAAAATAAATAAATAAATAAAATGAGGGAAGAGAGAGAGTCTTGGGAGGATAAAGAGATCCTAACACCAAAGATATAAGGAATTTACAGCTGATCATTTTCTATCGTACGGCCTGGGAAACCCTTATTTCAATGCAAGAAAAGGGATTCTTACACATTTTGGGGTCAGGATTGTAAACCTACAATGAAATTCTAAGCTCCCAAACAGACTGAACGGATCCCTCTCATGGGCAAAGGGACCCCCAAAGAAGCCTCAAAAACTAGGTGGGGTCACTACGGGAAGGGATGGGTCAGACACGCACATTACGCCTCTTCCTTTGGGGTAGACACAGCTGACCAGGGACCAGCACTCACATTACAACAGCTCTCAAGATGGACAGATCGCTTCTCTTTAGCAATAAGGTACCGAACTGCAGCCTGACTCTGGCGTAGCACCACATGGCAGATAACAAGCCCTGAAGGAAATTATTTTATCCCTACGTATATTTCCTTGACATATTCTTAAATGGCTCTGCAAAGCTGGCTCTTGAGGGGGAAATTGCATTCTGTAGAGAATTTCCTTCCCTTACTAGTCTGACACCTTTCTAAAGTCTGGTAAGAGACATTCTATTCTTTTTTTTTTTTTTTGAGACAGAGTTTCGCTCTTATTACCCAGGCTGGAGTGCAACGGCGTGATCTCGGCTCACCGCAACCTCCACCTCCTAGGTTCAAGCAATTCTCCTGCCTCAGCCTCCCGAGTAGCTGGGATTACAGGCGTGCACCACCATGCCCAGCTAATTTTTGTATTTTTAGTAGAGACGGGGTTTCACCATGTTGACCAGGTTGGTCTTGATCTCTTGACCTAGTGATCCACTTGCCTCAGCCTCCCAAAGTGCTGGGATTACAGGCGTGAGCCACCGCGCCCAGCCGAGACATTCTATTCTTAATATTTATTCTCTGAAGCCTGCTACCTGGAGGCTTGCCTTCCACAACTGCCCCCACCCACCTCCGCCTACCTTACCTTAATTCAAGCTGACTTCAACTCTTCAGAAGGGCTTAACTCTTTCAGCCAATTGCCAATCAGGACACCTTTGAATCCACCTGTGACCTATAGCTCCCCACCCTACCCCACTCATTGAGATGTTCCACCTTTCTGGGCCAAACCAATGTATGCCTTACATGTATTGATTTATGTCTTTTTCTGTAACTTCTGTCTCCACAGAATGTGGAAAACCAAGCTGTAACTCAGCCACCTTGGGCAGATATTCTTAGGACCTCCTGAGGCTGCGTCACGAGCATGGTCCTTCACTTAGCAAAATAAACCTCTAACTTGAGGGCGATCTGTCTTGATACATTTTGATTTACAGGATTTTATCCTGTTTTATCCATGGTAAAAACTAAGAAGGCTCCAGAAACCAGAAAGCTTGACAGTCTCTGATACAACTTTTAAAAAAAATGGTCAGTGATTTCTGCTTCCAGGAGACGGAGCAGAGGTAGAATTTTCCTTTGTTCTTTTGCTAAGTACAATTAAAAATCCTGGACATCACATAGAAAGGAGACATAAGAAGACTCTGAAAGCCCAAGCAATGGGCAGACCAGATGGGGACTTCAGCCGGTGATGAGTTCCCTGGGTTTTCTTTCTGCCTCACATATCCTTGACTTGGGCAGAAGGAGCCAGCATCCTAGAAATGTCAACAGGCAGAGATCACAAAAGCCCCAACCAAAGCTACCCTCTCTAGATGAAGGACCAGGAAAGGGAAGCCTGGCAAGACAGAGAACTGCAGACAGCGACCTCTCTACTCCAGCAAAACCGCAGCGAGCACTGCGGCTTCACCAAGCCAGCTGACGCTCTGGGGGAGCCCAGACTTCCTCGTAAGGCTGTGACGAGGTGGCCCAAACCCCAACCAGGGGGAAGTTGTAGAGTGCCAAGTAAAGAACTGAAGCAGGAGTGGCCGCGAGAAACACACCTCCCGGACACGGAACTAGGAAGGGAGAGGTGATTTATTTGGCCAGGAGCGAGGCACATGTTTGTCTAACAGCCAAGCTCGTCTGACTAAGAGAACCTCCGCCTTTATACAGGCTCACAACTCTAGATGTTACACATGAAAGGGTCTTGGGTTTACAGCCTTAGAAATTACATGTGAAAGGGTCTTGGCTGATGGAGGAGGAGTGGGGTGGGGGTTTGATCTTGTTTAAGTGAAAACAGTGCCTTCTGGAGCAGTTCCCCATCCTATGCCTGCCATCTATAGGAAGGCGATTTAGGAGGTGCCAGTTGGCCAGCCTTTTCTTCTATCGAAATGCAGTGTGGAAGGGGGAGGCGACCTTAGATGCTGCGGTCTCTTTCCCCAGAACCAGGACTTCATCCCTGAAAACTACCCCACCCCTGGCAATAATAAGGCCCCCACTACAGTGTCAGCAGAGACCACCTGGGAGCCCAGACTTCCGTGCCCCTCCTCCCCCATAACAAAAGGCATACCTCTCTCCCTGCATTTGGGTGGTGTCAGAGGAAGGCTAGTGGAGAATCAGGACTCTCACCACCTCCCAGTAGTGCCAAGGCCACCCCCTTCTCCTGTGGTGTCAGTAGAGACCATGGGGAGGGGTGCAGTAAGAAGGTACTCCTACCCCTCCCAGCATGGGAGGTATTAGTGGGGAGCCGAACTCCCACTCCTGCGCAGCAGTAATGAGGAGCAGCCCACTCACGCCCACAGGTCAGTGGAGACTGCGTGGGAAGCCTGGGCTTCTGTCCCCATCTGGCCGAAATGAGGTGGCAACCATTAAAATGAGCACTTTGAATGAAGAGACCCCCTCAAACAGGCTTTGGTGTGAGCAACATGGCTGTTAATTCACCTGGGCGCAGGTGGGCTGAGGCCGAAAAGGGCGTCAGTGAAGGGCGGTAGGACAGGAGTTGGTTTTGTAGGTTTGGGGTAAATCTTTTGGGGAGGGGGCAATGGAAAGTTAGAGTAGGATCAGTTGCAGTGGTGGGGATAAGGGTGAGGGGTACACGTTACCACAAGTTCAGTTACGATGGCAGGTGAGGTAAGGCGTAAGAGTAGGTAGGGTGGGGTGAGGAGTATTCACATTATCATAAGAACAGTTATAATGGCAGGGGGGTGCTGAGAAGCTTAATGTCCGGGGGGAGCTCCGCTGGGCCATCAGGGATAATGGGGAACGCAAGCAGGGGGTGGGGGCTGATCAGCCGAAGCAGGCAGGACTTCAGACTTTCTGGATCCGAGCTTGCACATGGAGGCCTGACAGCAACCCCAACCTTTTCCCTGCTAGGGCAATGCCAAGCAAGCTACGTAAAAGAGAAGGTTCAGATAGAACCCAGAGTTTCATACCATGGTACCCAAAAAGTCCAGGGTTCAGTTAAAGATCACTTATACCAAGAATCAAGATCCCAAACCGGATGATAGAAGACCATGGATAGAGGTAAACAGTGATCTGCTGGGTATTAGAGTTGCCTGACAAAGATTTTAAAGTAGCCATCATAAAAAATGCTTCAACGAACGATTTCAAACATACTTTAAACAAATAGAAATACAAAGTTTCAGTAAAGAAATAGAAACTATAAAGAAGAATCAAATGGAACTTTTAGAACTAAAAAATACAATAACCAAAATAAAAATTCCAATGGGGCCAGGCGCGGTGGCTCAAGCCTGTAATCCCAGCACTTTGGGAGGCCGAGGCGGGTGGATCACGAGGTCAAGAGATCGAGACCATCCTGGTCAACATGGTGAAACCCGTCTCTACTACAAATACAAAAATTCAGCTGGACATGGTGGCACGTGCCTGTAATCCCAGCTACTCAGGAGGCTGAGGCAGGAGAATTGCCTGAACCCAGGAGGCGGAGGTTGCGGTGAGCCGAGATCGCGCCATTGCACTCCAGCCTGGGTAACAAGAGCGAAACTCCGTCTCAAAAAAAAAAAAAAAAAAATTCCAATGGATGAACTTAAAAGCAGAATGTAGAGGGCAGAGGAAAGCACCCGTGAACTTGACTTTTTTTTTTCTTTTGAGATGGAGTCTTGCTCCACTGCCCAGGCTGGGGTGCACTGGCATGATCTTGGCTCACTGCAACCTCCGCCACCCGGGTTCAAGTGATTCTCAGCCTCAGCCTCCTGAGTAGCCGGGATTACAGGCAACCACCACCACGCCTGGTTAATTTTTAAATTTTCAGTAGAGATGGGTTTTCACATGTTGGCCAGCCTGACGTCAAACTCCTGACCTCAGGTGATCCACCTGCCTTGGCCTCTAAGACGACCCCCCCCTTGACTTCTACACTGCATATCAATAGGAGAAATAAAGACTGGCAGACCGGGTGCCACCTTTAATTGCCCTCCTATAGATCTCAGGCATGGTGTGGAGGAATCTTTCTGGAAGGCATTGTTTTTACTTAAACACGATCAAATCCCTGCTAAGTCCCATACCCCATGCCTACTCCATAGACCAAGACCCTTTCACATGTAATTTCTAGAGTTGTAAACCTTTATAAGGGCAGGGATTTTCTTTGTTGGTGGCAGGGGCTCGGCTATTTGGGGCATTCAGACCCTCCACAGCTCCAGGCCAAATAAAGCACCACTTCCTTCCCAGTTCAGTGTTCAAGAGGTTTGTTTCTCAGCCTTTCCTGCTTCAACGCCACTGTACTCCAGCCTGGGTGACAGAGTGAGACCCTGTCTCAAAAAAATAAAAACAAAAAAAGGAGGGAACCTTAGAAATCTGTGGGGCCAGAAAGAAGATGGCATTCATTACATCAGGATCCTGGAAAGCAGAAGATGACAGAGCTGAAAGAATCCTAGAAGAAATAACGACTGAAAACTCCCCAAATTTGGCAAAAGGCATAAACCTACAGAATCAAGGGGCAGAGTGAACTCCAAACAGGATAAACCTAAAGAAACCTAAGACACATCATAACCAAACTTCTGAAAGCTACAGACACAGAAAATCTTGAAATCAGCAAAATGAAAACAACATTTTATTTACAAAGAAAAAGCATTTCACCTCCTGGAACTAATAAGCAATTATAGCAAAGTTGCAGGATGCAAGGTTAATAAACAAAAGTCAATAGCTTTCCTATACACCAGCAATGAACAAGTAAAATTTGAAATTAAGATTACCATGCTGGTCGGGCACGGTGGCTCACGCCTGTAATCCCAGCACTTCGGGAGGCTGAGGTGGGTAGATCATGAGGTCAGGAGCTTGAGACCAGCCTGGCCAACATGGTGAAACCCTGTCTCCACTAAAAATACAAAAATTAGCCTGGTGTGGTGACATGCACCTGTATTCACAGCTACTCAGGAGGCTGAGGCAGGGGAATCACTTGAAACCGCAAGGCAGAGGTTGCAGTGAGCTGAGATAGAGCCATTGCACTCCAGCCTGGTCAACAGAGTGAGAATCTGTCTCAAATAATATTAATAATAATACATAGGTATGCATTTCCAAAACCTATATGAGGAAAACTACATAACTCTGATGAAAGAAATAAATACAGAGCTAAATAAATGGAGACATATTCCATGCTTGTGGATAGGAAGACTCAATATTGTCAAATATTAGTTCTTCCCAATTTGATGTACAAATTCAACACAATTCCAATAACAATTCTGGCGAGTTATTTTGTGGATAGCAAAAAACTGATTCCTGGGCCGGGTACAGTGGCTCATGCCTATAATCCCAGCACTTTGTGAGGCCGAGGCAGGAGGATCGCTTGATCCCAGGAGTTTGAGACCAGCCTGGGTAACATGGGGAGACCTTGTCTCTACAAATAACAACAACAACAAAAAATAGCCAGGCATGGTGGTGCGCACCTTTGGTCCCAGCTGCTCGGGAGGCCGAGGCCGGAGGATCGCCTGAGCCTGGGAGGTCAATGCTGCCGTGAGCCATGATCACACGCCACTGGACTCCAACCTGGGCAACATAGTGAGAGCTTGTCTCCAGAAAAAAACAAAACAAAACCTGAAGCAAAAGAGCCAGAATAGCCACACACACACACACACACACACACACACACACACACACACACACACACAGAAAAGAACAAAGTTGGAAGCCTACCATAAAACTACAGCAATCAACATGGTGTGTCATTAGTTAAGGAATAAAAGAATAGATCCATGGAACAGAATAGAGGGCCAGACTCACACAATTAAAGCCAACTGATCTCTGACAAAGGGATGAAAGCGGCACGATGGAGAAAAGACAGGCTTTTTGACAGATGGTGCTGGAACAACTGGACATTCACATGCAAAAGAAAATATGACTAGATAAAGCCTCTTATCCCTCTCACAGAAATTAACTCAAGGTAGATCATAGTCCTAAATGTAAATTGTAAACTATAAAATTTCTAGAAGATTGGCCGGGTGCTGCGCCTCACCCATGTAATCCTAACATATTGGGGGACCAAGATGGGAGGATCGCTTGAGGTCAGGAGTTTGAGACCAGCCTGGCCAACATGGTGAAACCCCATCTCTACTAAAAATAAAAAAATTAGCCAGGCGTGGTAGCGGGTGCCTCTCATCCCAGCTGCTTGGGAAGCTGAGGCAGGAGAGTCACTTTAACCCTGGAGGTGGGGGTTGCAGTGAGCTGAGATTGTCCCACTGCACTCCAACCTGGGGGACAGAGTGAGACCCATCTCAAAAATAAAATAAAATAAAATAAAATAAAATCCCTAGAAGTTAACACAGGAGAAAATATGGATGGTCTGGATATGGGGATGACTTTTTAGGCACTACAACAAAGGCATGATCCACACACACAAAAATAACTGATGAGCTGGACTTTATTAAAAACTTCTGCTCTGCAAAATACACTGTCAGGAGAATGAGAAGACAAGCTACAGACTGGGAGAAAACCTTTGCAAAGGATGTATCTATTAAAAGACTGTTATCCAGCCGGGCGCGGTGGCTCACGCCTGTAATCCTAGCACTTTGGGAGGCTGAGGTGGATGGATCACCTGAGGTCAGGAGTTCAAGACCAGCCTGGTCATCATGGTGAAACACCAACTTAAAAAAAAAAAAATTAAAAAGACTGTTATCCAAAATATACAAAGGATTCTTAAAACCCAGCAATAAGAAACAACGCAATTAAACAATGAGCAAAAGACCTCAAGTGACATCTCACCCAAGAAGATATGCAGATGGCAAGTATGCATATGGAAACAGGCTCCACATCACCTGTCACTGGGGAAGTGCAGATTAAAATCGCAATGAGATACCACTACATACCTGTTAGAACGGGCAACACCCCAAACCCTGACCACACTAGGTGCTGGTGAGGAGGTGGAGCCATAGGAACTCTCATTCACTGCTGGTGGGAATGCTCAATGACGTAGTGACTTTGGAAGACAGCTTGGTGGTTTCGTGCAAAACTAAATATATTCTTATTATACGATCCAGAAGTCATGCCCATTGACATTTACCCAAAGGAGGTAAAAACTTGTGTCCATGCAAAAACCTGCACACAGATATTTACAGCAGCGTTACTCCGAGTTGCCCAAACTTGGAAGCAACTCAGATGCTCTTCAGGAGGTGAAGGGATGAACTGCGACCTCCAGACAATGGAGTATTATTCAGAGCTAAAACGAGATGAGTTATCAAGCCATGAAAAGATATAGGGGACAGAGATGCAGATGACTAAGTGAAAGAAGCCAGCCTGAAGAGGCTGCTGACAGTATGACCCCACCTAGGTGACATTCTGGGAAAAGTGAAACTGTGGAGAGAGTAAAAATGGCCGCCCGGGTTGTGGGGAGGGATGAACAGGCAGAGCACAGGGGTGTTTAGGGCAGTGAGACTGTTCTGTGTGCTGCAGTCCTGGATGCGTGCCACCATACCCACAGCATGTGGAATACCAAGAGGGGATCTTAGCGTCACGGTGGGCTTTGGGCGATGATGGTGTGTCACTGTGGGCTCATCAGCTGTAACAGGGGGACAGCTCTGGGGAGGAATGTTGGTAGCGGGGAGGCTGCCGTGTTGGAGAACATGGATTATATGGGAAATTTCTGCACTTTCTGCTCAATTTTGCTCGGAACTCAAAAGTACTCTAAAAACTACTCTAGTTAAAAAAAAAGAGAGAGAGAGAGAGAGGTCCAGCACGGCAGCTCACACCTGTAATCTTAGTGCTTCAGGAGGTCAAGGAGGGAAGATCATTTGAGGCTAGGAGTTTGAGGCCTGGGCAACATAGCAAGACCCTGTCCATAAAAAAAAAAAAATACAGAAACTTGGCTGAGCATGGTGGTGTGAGGCTGTTGTCCTAGCTCCCTGGGAGGATTGCTTGAGACCAGGAGTTTGAGGCTGCAGTGATTTATGAACGCACCACAGCACTCCAGCATAGGCAACCGAGCGAGACTCTGCCTCTATTAAAATACGTATATTTCTAGGGAATCATCAACAAAGGCTGTCTCTGCAGAATGTGTCTTCGTAATACTGTAAAATGTTTCTATAGTCCGTCTATTTCCAACAAAGATATGAAATATTTACAGTAAAAGATACATACAATAGTATGAATAAAAAGCATATTTAAAAAGGTAAAACTATATGGAAAAAAAGAGACAGTTAATCCTAAATCCGGGCTAATGTGATTTCTGGTATTGAATAGATTGGCTTCTCAATTTCCTGAAAAGTCAAGGCAACATTTAAAATATCAAACATTAAAGTTTTTATTAAAGTTTGTTGTTGAAAAAAACAAAGCAAACCCACTACCGTTTGTAGGAGACTCAAACGTTTTCCTGATAACCATTTTTAAACATCTGAAGAACATCCATGCAATCAGTCTTCGATTCCAGTTTTGTCGGTGGCTGGGGCCGGGCGGTGCTCCGGGCTTGCTCTCCAGCCTCCCTCTCCAGCCTCCGCTGGGGGCGGGGTTGGGCGCAGGATGGAGGCCGGGCTGGGGGAAGATGCCGCTCGCTCGGGGCGCCCTCCTCTGGTGCCTCCTCCCCACTCTGAGGCTAAGGACTCCCGGGAAGAGTGCAGCAGGGAGAGCGCACAGCTCGCCCCTGGCCAAAGCTCAGCTCAGCTGCACCGGGCCCAGCTGTGTCCGGGCGCCTTCCCAAAGAGCGCGCGGCCTGCAGAACGGGCTGCCTCCCCCCTGCTTCATCTGCTCCCACCTGCTCTCTGGATCCTCTGACTGCTCTGTCGTTTTATCTTGGAGGAGGGTTCACCTTTCCATTCTCTAAGACAGTATTTTAACGGACTCCAGACGACAATGTGTTGATTAGGGTTTTAAACTGCGCCCCCACTGAAAGGCGACCAGTACTGGCAGAGCTTCAGGTACTGGCGAGAGGTCTGTAAAGGGGTAATATGAGCATCCAAGCCTGGAGGGAAAATACACCGAGGCTTCTGCCGGCCTTCCGCCGCCCACAGCGCCTTCTCTCCTAAGGATGCTCCTGGGCCGCCAGGCTTTCTGTGCCGGGTGCAGCCTGTGTTCGCGGAGACGAAAGAACGATTTCAGTGAGTGTCATTCTAAACAAGGATTTATTCTCCATGTCTATGAAAAATACGAGGGTTGTTTTTTTGTTTTGTTTTGTTTTGTTTTCTGGATAAACAAAACAGAAAACCAAAACCTAACCTTCGTCACCAAGGTGGCCCGAGTTATTTAATAGGTACAGAGTAGAAAGCTGTGGTTACATTCGCACAGCTACACTCTCAGATGAGAACCTGACATGTTAATTTGTGTACCGTTTTAAAGTAGCACTGGCTCTCCGCGGGACACAGAAGAGATGCGACTCTGTCTTCTCAGTCACCCTCCATGCCGCCTCTGGTCAGCATAGTGGCTTTAGCCACGCCTGTACCTGGGCTTTCACTTCTCAGGTGGGCTCCTCTGCAAGCGGCACTGACTTAGCCAGCTTCTCTCTGCTGCTGGGAGACCCTGCAGGGCTCACGCCTGACTGGTGGCGGTGGCACTTCCTTCACCTACAGGCATTAGTTAGCTCAGTACACCTGGCCACCGTCAGTGCATCCTCGGCTGGCGCAGGCCCCTTCTTCATAGGAACCCGGGATTCAGGGTGGTCTCTTATGCGGTGTGGGAGGGCCTGTGTTCCCAGCCTCCCCCTGGAGTGCCCTGCTCACACTTCCTCTGGGCTCCCGGGTGGGCCAGCCTAGTTCAGGACCTCCCTAGGCAGCCCTTGCCTCAAAAGAATGCTGCAGGCCCCTGTTCCCTCTTCCCCCCTCCACTGGGTGTCCTAGGGCTGTGCTGAGGCGCCCCACCCTTAAGGTGTGGCTGGGGCCAGCTGAGACCCGCTGTGAGTAGAAGACACCCTGCATTTCAAACACTGGGTACACACAGAGGAGTGTGACATCTCTCAGTCGTCTTCGTTTTGATTACACATTGGAATGATGGCATTTTGGATATGTTGGGATAAATAAAAGTTACCAAAACTAATTTTACGTGTTCATTTTCATGTTTTTACACGTAGCTACCAGAAACCTGAAAATTAGCCACGTGGCCAGCAGATCTTGCTGCTGGCAGTGCTGCTGAGGGGGATAGCAGGAGGGAGGCAGCCCCCCAGGAGGCAGCTTCCAAAGCCCCCATTCCCAGGTCACCTTCCAGCCCCCATGGGTGACAGGGGCCAGGTGGCTCCTGCAGCAGTGTGCCTCCCTGCTCACCCGATGCTGACAGGACCAAAAGCACACACGGCAAGTGGGGCGTGCCGCCAGCTGAGGGCTCCCCGCCTCACACTGCGTATCTTTACCTCTGGCTTTCTGCTACAGACTCTGGATCCCAAGGGGCCAAAGGGAACTGCAAAGGGAAGAATTAGTTCTTCCTTTTATCCTCCGTGGCTGCCTGTGGCTGAGTTTGCAACTAGACTGTTCCAGACACAGCTCCAGAAAAGCCTGCTTCCTCCCTGGATGCTTGCTCACCGACTGCCCGGTTCCTGGGCCCAGCGGCCACACTCCGCCTCGGCTGCACTGGTCCTTGAGGTTCCTAAACACCCTCTGAATAACCAGCACTATTCACGCAGCAGAGACATGAAAGTACATTCCCGCAATATATTTCAGGGTGGGTACTCAGCAGATGAACGCAGTTTCAGTTACTAAGTTAATGACAACAATCGAAGACACTGAAACTTTTTATTCAACTTTGCTTTATAACAGAACCAAAAGCATCAACTTACTAATTCATTTTACCTGCTGGTTTCTGCAAGCTAGTTTTGTGAACCATATTTTACAAACAATAATATTACAACAATAATTATGGAGAAGTTAATTGGATAATAGAGCTTTACCACAATTCAAGTAGAAACACAGAAGAAACTCGATAATTTTAAGTCCCTTAAACCAAGACATGCTGACGCAAGCCAGGCCTGTGTGGCCCCATGGCCTGCGTCTCCCGGGGCGGTGGAAAAGACTGACAGTTTGTGTGCCTCTGGGGGAATGTCTACACTACAGACAATCTTTCGGTATTGAGTAGTTCTTTAGAGATTTTAAGTGGTGGCATAACAGCCCATCTGGAGAATTTATTTCTAAATAATTTGAAGAGCAAACAAGATACCATTAGGGTTTTTATGCAGAGCAGCCTCCAGAGGAACATTCTCAGAGAGGATGAGTCCACAGGAGTGAGCTCTCCCCAGGGCCGGCTCCGCCCTCCCCTGCCCTGCAGACACTCTCCCAGGACTTGGGGAACTCAAGCGTTCCCTCTGGGCTAGAGAGACAGTGCTCAGGCCACGCACCTGCTCAGAAAAGGGGGCGTGGGTTGCCACATGTTCAGAGAGCTCAGAGTGCGCTCTGGGCCCAGGGATGCGGGGGGCCTGCTTGTTGCTGCAGAGTAAACAACCTTTCTAAACTAGTGATTTCTAGACTAAGAATCAACATGCATTCACACGTTACTCTACTCCATTTTCAACCCCTTGGATTTAAACTCAATGTGGAGAATCTGGGATAAGCACCTTCCAAATTCCTCCAGGATCATCTGCTGTGCCAGGCACTCGGAGCAGTGCTCTTTCTCAGCCTCTTCGCCCTGAGCCAGCAGGCAGGCGCACGTGGCCTCCACCACCTCCCAGGAGATGCAGGAGGGAGGCCGCCTGTCAGAAACAGCAGGTAAAGTCCACTTAGCTGCCACTGTTTCCACCTACAGTACCATTCACATTCAATAGAACACTGCTTGTCCCTGCTGTTTTAAAGAACACCATCCACTAAAATCTAACGTTGTCTTCCTCAGACTGGAAACTACTAGGCCGTGCCCAGTAGCCTGTAATCCCAGCAACTTGGGAGGCCAAGGCAGAAGGACGGTCTAAAGCTGGGAGTTTAAGACCAGCCTGGGCAACAAATCGAGACCCTTTCTCAGAAAGAAAAGAAAATAAAAGAAAAGAAAGAAAGGACTAACTGCTTTTAGAAGAATAACACAGAAGACAAGTACATCTGCGGGGTGTTGACATCCATCTCATGGCAGGTTCAAAATTTCCTCAAAATTGGATCCACTGACAAACCCAGAGGACCCTGGGCCGCAGGGTCAAGCCCGTGGGCCAGGCAGGGAATTGCAGAAGCAGGACTCTTAGCTGAGGCAGGGCATGGGGGACAAGCTGGGCAGCTTTGCTCCGAGTCCTGTGCCACGCTGGGTGTCTCCTCTCCTCCCCACAGGGCCACGTGCAGCTAGAGAAGGCCAAGCGTTCTGAGGACTTGCCTGTCAAGCCTTCAGGTAGCACAGGCCAGACACTGGCCTTCCCCCTCAGTGTCCTCTGGAGCTGTGAAAGAGGTTCTGAGAGGCAAGTTGTACCATATCACATAGGACCAGCCATTCTCCCCACTGAGCTCAGGGAGCAACTGTGGCTTAGCTAGATAGTGGCCCAAGCAGTGCTAAGCTGAAACAATTTCAGGAAACCTTTATAAACGATGAAAAAGTGTTGGGTTATAAAAATAGAGAAAAATGTTGGGTTAAAGTCTCTCTATGAAGACAGTATGTGATGACTTTGGTTAAAAAGGAAAAGACAGGGCTGCCCTTGGGAAAAGAAGGGCCGTAACACTGTAAGGCCAGGCTCCAGGGTACAGGCCCTGCCGGACTCCAGGGAACACACATCCTGCTGCAGGCCATGACATTTTCACACATCACTTCAGCCAATGAGGCCAGGTTTTGGTAAATTTTTACTGATAAAGACCTCTGTGCGTCAGCTGGGTGCGCTGGCTCATGCCTGTAATCTCAGCACTTTGGGAGGCAGAGGTGGGTGGATCACAGTTCAGGAGTTCAAGACCAACATGGTGAGACCCCATCTCTACAAAAAGTAGAAAAATCAGCCGCACGTGCCTATAGTCCCAGCTACTCGAGAGGCTGAGGTGGGAGGATCACCTGAACCTGGGGAGGTTGAGGCTGCATGAGCTGTGATCACACCATTACATTCCAGCCTGGGCGACTGAATGAAAATCCTGGTCTCAAAAGAAAAAGACCTCTGTAGGTCACAGTCATGGGTATTTCTGATTTCTCTCTAACCAAATAAGCACAAGTTTGGCTTCGCAAAAATAATACTAATTAATGACATATGGTACTTTATCTTGATATGACCATGACTTTGAACTCAAAGAAGTTTTTTGAAATGAATGAATGGAATCTAATAGATGGTAAAATTATGACTTAAGCTTTGAGACCTACTAGGATTACAATGCGGCTTCAAAACTGATAAATGCAAAATTACCCAATGAGGCTGGATCCACAATCACTTAGGAAGGAGAACAATGTGGACCAGCACAGCTCTTTGCCGCCACTTCCCGAGATAAAGGGCAGGGAGGTGCGCACTGTCTTTGCTGCCCGGGGTCAGCGTGGCTCTCTTAACACAAAGGCAGCATCAGAACTCTGCTGGCCCTGCTGGTGATGCTGGCAGTGGAGCCCTTTTGTCTGGTACAAAATGAGAGTAACTCAGTGAGGAAGAAAAGGGGACAAAAGAGGTTTCGGTAGCAGGGCCTCTAAGGAAACACGGCCACCACCCAGGATTACCCGTGGAGGGGGGAATGCTTCCCTCTGCGCCGCCTCCCTCCACACGCCGGCCCCTGCAGGCTCACGCATTTTTTCCAGTGTACAAATTGTCCTTTATTCTCCTCTCAAATTAACCTCTGTTCCCTCTATTAGTGGGGGTTAATTAAAAGTACCTACCTATCTTTCCTGAATTTTGGAAGTCCTGGAAATTTAGTCGGTGACAAATGATGGCTGCCCTCCAAACCTCCAGTCTGCACGTAGTTTGGCGTGCTCATTAGCGTCTTTCGTTCTGGGCTTTCTTCATAATTTTTGCAACCAATGCATTTACAAACAGAAGAACACATCATCTTGGCCTGGTAATATAAAATGCTTCAATAAAATTAGGTTGTCCCACAAGTCATCAAAAACGGACACATTTTATACGGACCTTAAATAATTATTTGCATATATTTGCCTATATGAGTGACAGAGAGAATGTGTGTTGAGTGTGAATGTGTAGGTGAGAGTGTGTGTGTTGAGCATTGAGTGTATGAGTGTGTGTGGGGGTGTGTGTGTTATGTGTGAATGTGTGTATGAGTGTATGTAGGCTGTATGTATAAGTGTGCATATGTGTAAGTGTGAATGTGGGACTGTGAGTGAGTGTATTTGAGTGTGTGTATATGATTGTGTGGGGGGGGTGTGCATGTATATGGGGTGTGTGTGCATATGTGTGAGTGTGAATGTGTGTATAATTGTGTGGGGGTGTGAGTGTATGGGGTGTGTGAGTGTGCATGTGTGAGTGTGAATGTGTGTCAATGTGTGTGACTGTGTGTGTATGTGTGTGGGGGGTGTGTGTATATGGGGTGTGTGAGTGTGCATGCGTGTGTGACTATGTGTGTATATAGGGTGTGTGAGTGTGAATGTGTGTGACTGTGTATGATTGTGAGTATGTGTGGGGTGAGTGTGTGTGTATATGGGGTGTGTGAATATGCATACGTGTGTGTGAATGTGTGTGACTGTGTGTGTGAGCTGCAGTTTTCATCGCACACTGCTGTTGTAAAGGCGCAGTGGTCCTGCTGCTGATGGAGCAGAGGCCGGGCGTGTGGGTGTGAGTCCCAAGCAGAGAGAGGGTGTTGCTCTCCCTTCACCAGGGAGCGAGCAGGCTGCTTCGTGTGACTCCTGCTTAGAAGAGAGCCTATTAAGCTGGTCCTATGGGTGCAGAGAATGCACAGTGAGTAGAATTTGAAACTGTCTAAGAGCAGGCCTGTGGCTGACAGCTCTCAGGGGAGCCTCTCTTGCTGCCTTGGAGGTGGATTCTGTTTCAAGTCTTTCCTGGCAATATGGTGCTCAGGGGGCTGGCGTGTTCCAGCTGTACCCAGCAAGCCACCCTGCCTTTTCCCCTCATGCCAAATCCTTGTTCGTGTGGGCCCCAGGGGCTGACCGAGAACTGGCAATGCCAATCACTATGGTTTTTGAATTTCTCTTTCCTTCAGCCCCCCAGGGATTTCCCTGGGTTCTTTCCAGCTAGGAGATGCATCTTCAGTGGTTTGCATTCTGATTCATCTGCATCTCTGGGTGTTTTGAAGCAGAAGGCTTTCCAGAGTTTCTAGTCTACAGTAATGCCAGAGACTAAGCAACAGTGCTGTCCCTTTCTTCTGAACCTGCACATTCTGTGGGCTGTGCCTGGCATAGTCTTGGCCTTGGGAAAGTAGGCTGAGCCACCGTTTTGTGGCAGCCGGTGAGGGCACTTTGCAGGACAGAGAGGAGATGCTGTGAGTACGGTTGGAAGTTGTTCCACGGGGGTGGTGTCACTCACGTTTGAATTGCGCATCTCTGTCTATGCCATGTTTTGACTGCGTTTTCCAAATCTTAGCTGGGATTGTGGGGCCCGCCTTCTCAGGCCTTTCCATGCATGTCACCAGAATCAGGAGGACTGTTCTCAAGCCTGACCCTCTATGACAGACAGCTTTTTAAAAGTGTAATTCACAGGACCCCCAAAAGACCTCAGGTAAGCCAAAACAGAGGTTTGCAAGGAGGGTGTCTCGGCTGCTCCCGATAGGGCCTAAGCTCAGCTGATATTTGGGAAATTAATTCAGATTAGTGTGAGTGCCCTTCTAGAAACTCTGGAAGAAAAAAATAATGATAGTTATCTTTTTAAATTACCGTGAAGTTTTTTAACCACAAGAGTTACTCAAAATGTGTAGCTGTGTGTTTTGTGAGTGGCTCAGCTCGGGAGACGGCACCCACCTCACAGCACTCGCAGTAGTTCTTCAGGCAGCCCGACCTCCTGCAGCTGCACCCTTTGCTGTGCCGGGGCTTGACGTTGCCCAGCTGGCCCTTCCCAATTTTGGGCTGGAAAGCTTCTGGATTTCTACCAAGACATGCCTAGAGTGGAATGGGAAGCTCCATCAGGATGGATTTTATCATTCAAAACTCAGGGTCAGTGAAGGGCATCTTGTTTGGTTGTTGTGAAAGGTGCCACAGGAAGCAGTGAGTCTTTACACAGTTCAGAACGTGCAGCCCCTTCTTGTTTCATTTCAATTAGTTTCCACACAAAAAAGGCGATATCGTAGCTATGGTTTCTTCACGTTTTATTTTCTGAGTTTCCAAGCCATACATATTTACTGCAAAAAATAATGGATGGTAAAGACGCAAAGAAAATCATTGTTTCCGTGTGGACACATTTCCATCCGGCATTTCTGGGGCTCTCTTTCCTAAGACGGTTGAGGTTGTGGACCATCCTAACCGCTCACACTGCCTGAACACGACTCAACAGACCACGTGCCAGGCATCTTTCCATGGCATTCATATACACGCCCTCTCATTTAATCCTCAGCAACCTTGGGAAGTAAAATCTACTACTGTATGATTGTTTCATATGTGGAGAAACTGAGGCACCGAGAGGTTAAATAACAGGTGGCGAGTGGCAGGATCCTGATTCAAGGTCCCCATGCCGACTTCAGAGCGGGTCTCAACCTCTGGGCCATGCCTTTCTCAGACAATATGTATGACTTGTTATGAGGGTCTGTGTGTTGTCACTTTTTAATCTCTCTATATACACACATACATACATAGCTTTACATACAAAATGATTCAATGCTCTTCGTAAAGATTCAAATAATACAGCAACCACAGTGGAAGTCCGCGGCCTCCCTTCCGCTTCCTGGGGTTGACATTGGAATCCGTGCTGTCCAGCAGCACAGCCCCGAGCATAAGGCCATCAGTGAGAACGTGCTGCGGGACAGCCCCAGCCTGCAGTGTGTGGCTTTAGGAGTTTTCACAGATCATTGAAGTGTGACAGGCAGTGGATACACACATCTGCAGCTGTGGCATGATGATCTTGTGCACATGTGCACACCTGTGTACCTGTGCACACCTGTGTACCTGCTACTAAGGTCAAGTTAGAGGACAGGCAGCCCCACGGCTGCCTTGAGACTTCTCCCCAGCAGTGCACCCCCACGGGGAACCGCTATTCTGACTTAGAGGGCTTTAGGTTCGCCTATGCTGGTGCTTCAGGTAAGTGCAATCCCACAGCGTGCACTCCCGCGTCTACTGCTTCCCTCAGGTAGCGTCTGGGAGATCCATCCGCACTGCTGCGCTTAGCTGCAGCTCCTGCTTTTCATCGACGTGCGGACGTATCCATTCTGCCACGGATGGACATTTGGGCTGTTTCCAGTGCCTAGCTACGCTGAATGGAGCTGCTATGACATTCCTGTGCAAGTCTTCTGGTGGACATCTGCACTCATTTCTAGTGGCTGTACTTTTAGGAATGAAATGGCTGGGCCATGGCATACACAAAAGTTTAGGTTTAGTAGCTGTGGTCAAACAGTTTCCCAAAGTGGTTGTGCCAATTTATATTTCTATCAGCAATGTATAAGAATCCAACACTTTTTGTTTTTACAGTTTTAATTGTAGGTAGTACTCTTTATCCCTAAATAAAATGTGACTAAAGTTTATATCCATGACAATATTCTTCTGTCCTATGGATGTGGCTATATCAAAATTGGTAAGATATTTCAAGTCACTTATCCATAATTCAAGAGGGGAATGAAATTATTTCAGAAAACAATGCAGAGAGCAGCCGTGCCCTTATAATTGTGTTCTATTTGCACAGGACAGTCTCGGGTCTACGGTCGATGGCTCTCGACTTCCCTTCATGAATGAGTGGGCACGGGAAGTGTCTCCCTGGAACAGGTTGACAGCCCTGAGCCTAACTGTCCCTCCCTTCTCCCTAATTATCTTTTGTGTCCACAGAAAGGGATCAAAGCTGCAAGCTCCTGTGTTTAGCCTTCGGCAGAGTGGCCATCAGGGCCATCAAAGTCACCTTTTGAGTCTCTGGGAAAACCTAGATTCTTCTTCTCTTCTTCTAGAAGCCAAGAGGTCACATTTAAGTTGTTAAATTTTATAATTAAAAACGTAGGCTGCCTGAGCACTTTCACCCAGCCTTCTCATGCAGCGGACTGTCTACACCTTTGCAGACTGCACGGCTCCAGTTCACGCTTATCTCCTATATAAGATGATCCCAAATGGCTAAACTCCAAGACAAAGCAGATGTTCACATGTCCTTGAATCAGAACCTTCCTAGGCTGCTGCACCTCTGAAGCCTTCCCACATAATAAAGAGAAAAAGGCCTTTCTCTGCCTACCGCTTTTACAACAGCCCCATGTCATGGTTCAATACCCCCACTAGCAGGAATCAAGTCATATTCAATGTATATTCTTCAAAACTGTGGGGTTTTTCCAATGAGGAATCTCTGGAGATCATTTTATGAACATCTCAAATAATTTGAAATGTTTTTAAAATGCACTCATTTAATTGACATCTATTACCTTAATGGCTTTAAACCGTTCAATTTCATGATGCAAGTTGTTGCAACAGTTATTACAATTGCAGTTGTTGCCAAAGTCCCCACTGGTGAAGCAGTCACAGTACCTGTGAAGGAAAGGACAGAGTGAGTGGCAGGCACAGACGGCACAGTCAGTAGTGAAAAGAGCACACACGTGTAAGAAAGGAGCAGTAATGTGCTGCAGTCAGAATGCTGAACACTAGAACACTAAACACTAGAACACTAGACACGAGAACACTAGACACGGGAACACTAAACACTAGAACACTAGACACGAGAACACTAGACACGAGAACACTAGACACGAGAACACTAGACACGGGAACACTAGACACTAGAACACTAGACACGAGAACACTAGATAAGAGAACACTAGACACGAGAACACTAGACACGAGAACACTAGACACTAGAACACTAGATACGAGAACACTAGACACTAGAACGCTAGACGCTAGAACACTGGACTTCTAGATGACTCAGAGTCCTTTTTCTACAAGAACTAGATCAGCTAGGATGATGCTCCCCAGTGACTAACACAGAAGAGAATAAAACTAGTTAAAACCATTTGTTTCATCAAAAAGGATTTTGCAAAGCAAAACAATTTCCTGCAAACCCATTGCCATCAGTCAGTCCTCCCTGGCCCCTAATTGCCCTCTGCCATTTTCCTAGGAGCACAGTAAGTTTGATGGGCAGAAACATCGAGTAATGAAGAAGTGTCTTCCCATCAACTGCTCCAATCCATCCAACATGACCGAAGGTGTGTTCACTTCTTCCCCAGACTTTGACTTTGAGTGAAAACTAATGAGACCCAGAGGTGGAACCTGGCCTAGGCCGTATCTCACTTTCATTCTGTGAGGGGAAGTGAAAGGCAGAGGAAGTGAATGGATGAGGCAGCTGCCGTCACACCTCTTGGTTGTAAGGTGAGGGTTGCTCAGGAATCCTGAGTCTAGAGAAGCCCTCAGAGTGCCCTGTAACTACTGAGCCACACAGGTGGATGGCAGTGCTGCGGACTGGCTCTGAGGGTGCCCTGGGAGAGCCACTGGTGCTGGCAGCCAGTCCTCTTCCCCACACTCTTGAAAGTCACCTGCACTGTAAGGCAGAGGTGTTTACAGACCTGCCCTTTACCCTTCCCAGGATGGGCAGGGACAATGCTTCCTTAACTCATGTGAGAATGTAGCATCAAGGCAGGGATCCTCCTGTGCCGCCTATGACCCATGCCCAGAGAGCCTGTGAGGAGGAGCTTGTCAGCCACTCCATGGCTTCCACCTGAGACCAGAGAAAACCCCTGTTGCTCGCTTCTGTGAGCATGGTTCCTTGAAAAGAACTTCCAACTTGTTTTCCACATCGGCTCTGCTGCCTTCTCCCCATGCACCAGTCAGCTTCGCAAGCTGTGGAGTGGGAATTGTGGTCCTCTGCCTCCCAGTCCCAAAGCGCTGCTGAGGGAAACTTCCCATGGTGCTGCAGGAATATGGTGAGGGCCGTGCGGTGGACCAGATGTCTGTAGAAACCTCTCTGGGACAGAATTCTCAAACAATTCTTTTAATAAGTATTATTTTCATACCATGTCTGTCTGGTGAGCATTACGGAAGGAGAGAGGAGAGAAAATGGGGGAGAGGCATCTTTGGAGCAAGGATATCCATGAGTTTTCCAGAACTGATGAAAGCTGGGGATGCTCAGATTTAAGAAACATAATGAACTCTAAGAAAGACAAACACAAAGAAAAGCCAAAGACAAAAAGAAAATCTCAAATGCACCAGAGAAGAAAGATACATTACCTAGACTCACAGTTGACTTCTTGTTAGAAATAATGGAAAACAGCAGACTATCTTTAAAGCATTGGCAGAAAAAACTGACAACCTAGAATTTTATACCCAGTAAATGTGTGTTAACTCACCAAAGTCCAGGCTAGGCACGTTTCTTTTTTTCACTGTTCAGTCTTTGTTGAGTCATTTTATTAACTCTTGCCCTTTTAATCTTTTGAAGATTTTAAAATCTGTTTTCACCACACTCACTCTCTCCCCCACACTCCAGGCCCTAAAATCCTTATTTTCTTCTTTCCCAAACATCATGAAAGGGTGGACTGTCCACATATGCTATCATTCCTTAGCTCCCATTCATTCTTTAACCTACTGCATTTGGATTTCCTCCTCCTGCCCACAAACTCTCAAAGGCAATCAACCAGTACCTTACTGGAAAGCCCAGGGCTCTCTTCACTGTTCTTCAGTGCTTTGGACCCTACTGTGTTCCAGAACCATATCCCAGCTTCTGAACAGAAATCTGTATCTTCAGTTCAGCATGTCCACCCCTCCACCCACGGTCTTCATCTGACCCCTCACGCTGCTGCAGCTACTCTCTCCTCCTATGCCTACTCTCCATCCATGGTGTCGCCATCTGCCCAGGAACACAGCCCCTGTGTCAGTCCTGACAATTACCTTGCTCTCTTTCCCCACATCCAAGGGTTGCAAAATTTACTGATTCTGGCTCAGAAATGTCTTTTATTAATTTTATTTTTCATAAATGTAAATAATACTTATTGTAGAATTTTTAAAAATACAAAGAAGTAAGCCAGATGTAGGTGATGGGGAGGAAGGCAGCAAATCACACTGCCACATGTGTACCTATGCAACAATCTTGCATGTTCTTCACATGTACCCCAAAACCTAAAATGCAATAAAATAAATTTAAAAAAAATTTTTAAAAAAAATGACAACTGCAAAAAAAAAAAAAAAAAACAAGAAAGAAACAAATTACATCCAGTATGAATCTCATTTCCTAGTGATGATCATTTGGTGAATATATTTCAGATTTTTCTGCAAAACTAGACATACTGAAATAAGTATATGTTGTTTGGTTACAGATTATATGTAAACAAAAATAAGATCATACTCTACAGACTGTTTCAGTGTGCTTTTATTACTTATCGACATAAGTAATAAAGATAACATTTTGCTTTTATTACTCATCAGTATGTTATGAATGCTTTATTACTTATCAGTTATGTTATGAAGGGGAGCCTTCCCTGACTGCCATGCTTGCTCAACATGTCCCATCCCCTCAGCCCATTACTGCCTCCTGTGCCACATTTTCTATGGTTCCACTCTGACCTTTATTATGTGATAATTCTTACAAGAATAATCACTTTAGACCTCGAGTGCTGGGAGGGCAGGGACCATAACTCTCTTGCTCACTGCTGTCTTCCCTGCTCCTGAGATCATGGGCATTTGAAAATATTTATGGAATGAATGAATAAATGAGTGAAAAATGATACAGTGCATATGTTGGAAATGTCTCTGGAATCTGTGTTTTATCCTTCGTTGTTACCACCCTGCCTCCTACAATGGCCTCCTAATTAGCCTGTCTTTCAACTTCCTCCGCTTTGCCATTAGCATTAATTTTCCAAAACCATAAATCAGGCAAAAAGAATCAGAGAAAAAGCAGTAATCAAAAAACACAAAAGAAGGTGGTATTGTACATTCCCGGTGGGAGTGTAAAAGGTACCACCACTATGGAAAGTATGGCGGTTCCTCAGGAAGTAACGGTATGGTCCAGCAATTCTGCTTCGGGGTATGTACACAGAAGAAGTGAAAGCAGGGACTCAACCAGATACTCGCTACACCAATGTCCACTGCAGCATTAGGGTAAACAAAACGCGGTCCATCTGTACAATGGAACATTATGCAGTTGCAAGAAGACAGGACATTCTGACACATGCTGCATACACGAGCGGCACTTTAGAAACAGTATGCTAAGTGAACTAAGCCGGACACAAAGGGACAAATATTGTATGAGTCCATTTATGTGAAGGACTTAGAACAGTCAAAAGAAAGAAAGTAAAATAGGGGTTACCAGAGATTGGGGACAGAGGGTGATGGAGAGTTTAATGGGTACAGAATTTCTGTTTGGGATGATGAAAAAGTTCTGGAAAAAGACAGTGATGGTGGTTGCACAACACCGTGAATGTACTTCATGCCACTGAATTGTACACTTTAAAAGGTTTAAAACAGTAAATTTTATGTTATGTGTATTTTGGCACAATTGTAAAAGACAAGGCACAGAGCAGAAAAAGGAATGCTGCCATCTGAATGGGAAAACAAAACTTAAATAAAATTGAAAACTTAAAAAAAAATAAGGTGGTACAAGTAAGTCCCTATGTGTCAATAATCAGACAAAGAATGCAAATGGATTAAAGAATGCTACGGAACATAGATTAATAGATTTGCTTTTTGAAAAATTCAGTTATATTTAGCTTACAGAAGACACACCTAAAACAAAACTGCCACATAGCAAGTGCAGAAATAAAGGAATGGTATAAAGCATAACTTGCTAGTACTGTGCTAGTCAGAGAAAACATGGTGCAGCAGCATTACTGTCAGACAAAAAAAAGAATTTAAGGCAAAATGCATCAAGATACAAAGGTATAATCATTAACAATTGATGGAATAATTAACCAAAAATATGTAACAATCATGAATTCATATGACCTTCATACTATAGATTTGAAATATATAAACTAAAATAAAATTATAAGGAAAAAAGAGACAAATTCATAATCTTAAGTGAGGGATCTCAACACATTTATATCAAAAATATAAAAATCACACAAAATTGAATAAGCGATTAGCAGATTTAAACAAGGAAATAAGCCAATGATTGGATAGATAACTGCCTCCAACAAATAGAGAATATACATGTTCTTCAAATTAATATAGAATATTTTCAAAATTGATTGCATTAGGTCATAAAGGAAGTCTTCATTAATTTCAAAGAATTGATATACAGACTATATTATCTGACTACAGAGTAATTAAATGAAAAAATTTAACAATTAAAATATGATTTAAAAATATATACACATACATACAGACATATGTATATCTATAATACAGATGTAGATGCTATGAAATGTACATCTAAATAACTCATGAGGTAAAGAGAGTATTATAATAAAAATGACAAGATATTTTAAGTAGATGACAGTGAAAGTACTGCCTATCAGTTCTTATAGGATGCAGTAAAGTAGTACATATGAGTAATTGATAGCTTTAAATACATTTCCTAAAAAAAATTTTTTTAGGTTGAAAATAATAAGGGAAGCGGTTAATACAAAAAGCTAGCAAAACGAGAAACAAATAATAAAGACAGCAGTAAAGAGCAGAAATTAATGTACTTCCTGAAACAGGAAACAGAACCACAGCCAAGAAATTAAAGGACTGGGTGAGTTGTATTGAGTGCCTTTTTATGCATTTGTTGAAATGATCAGATTGTTTTCCTCTTTCAATCTCATAATATGTCTATGACAACAAACTTTCCAATGTGAATCCGCCTTTGCATTCCAGGGATTAGACCCAATTTGATTGTGATGTACTAATATTATCTTTTGCATGCACTGCAAGATTTAGTTCATTAGGATTTCTGCATCTTTGTTCACGAGTGAGATAGAGCTGTAATTTTTCTTTCTCATATATTCTTTCACTTTGGTATCAGTATTGTATTGCCAAATAAAATGCATTAGTTAGGCTTCCCCATCCCCACTCCACTGGCTTCCTTCTTTTTCTCTAGCCTCTAGAAAAGTTTGAGTAAGGTAGGATTTATTTGTTCATTGAACATTTGATAAAACTTGTCTGAAAAACTGTCTTGGTCTGGTGTCTATGAGGGTTGAGGTGGCAAAGGTGATATTCATTCACTTTCTTTTGTAGTTAATGTCTTCTTTTTTATGTTTCTTCTTGAGTCAATTTTGATGTTTTATTTTTCTTAAAAAGTATTAAATCTCAAAACTTTCAAATTTATTCATATATTCCTATTCATATACTCTAGTTTTTTAGGAGACGAGGTCTCACTATGTTGCCCGGGCTGGTCTCGAGCTCCTTGGTTCAAACAATCCTCCTGCTTCACCCTCCCAAAGTGCTGGGACTACAGGTGTGAGCTACCATGCCCAGCTCAATGACATATATTCTAAACTCATTCTTAATTCATTGGCCATCCTGACAAATTGCTTGCTATAAAACACTTAATAACATTGAATTAAATATTTAAAACCTTTTAGATGCCTATTTGAGCTGGTAAAAAATTAAGGAAACCCAACAGAGGCCAAAAATTAAAAGGGAAGCAAAATTCAGAGGGACAAGTTAAAACTGGAGCTGAAGTGGCCTTTTGGCATCTGCTGATCCCAGCAACCAAAGGCATTGGTTTTAACTGCTCCACAGAGGAGAGAGGGGAACTATAACCACCCTAACAATGGCCAACACTTAGAAGGGCCTGCGCCATCTGCCTGCTGGGCTGTGCTTTAGGTGCTTTACGTATATGAACCCCAGTAGAAGGCGCGCTTGGGGAGGAAGTTCTGCTGCGGGATCCACACACACATAGACAGAACAGCGAAGGGCTCTTCCCTGGGAACAAATGCCCTGAAAACAAATGGCAGGGAAATGTGTGTGTGGTGTTAGCTGGTGGGAGGGGAGGAGGCTCCCTTCAGGTTGAAATCTGAATTTATACTGTGCAGCCTGAAAAAAACAGCCAAAAATTGTAGGTCATCCAAGTTGGAAGTGCCACTGAGCTCCAGGCGGAAGCAAACAAGCCTTCTCTGAGGGAGCACGTTCTCCAGTTTTAGCATATGTGTTGCCGAAGCGAGCACAATCTCAAAACAAGCCTCAAAGACCTACCACACGTAAAGCCCCAGTGATTATAACACACGTTTAAAAAAGTCACAAAATACGTGAGATCCCCAACCATAAGGAGAAAAATTCAAGAGACAAACACAGTATCAGAGACTTTAAATACTACAGTTACGAGCTACAGAGAAGATACTTATTTAATATTTTTAAATATAAAAGAAGAAATCAAAAGGATAAGCAACAAGAAACTGCCAAGAAAATGACCCTGCAGATTTGACCTTCTATTCCAGAAAATTCTGCTAGCAATATTTAATCTAGTTAATCAGAGACAAAGGCCATGTGAATAAACAGTATCACAGATGGCACAATTTGTGACTGAAATCTTAGGGTTTAGGCGGGCACAGTGGCTCACACCTGTAATCCCAGCACTTTGGGATGCCGAGGTGGGAGGATCCCTTGAGCTCAGGAATTTGAGACCAGCCTGGGCAACATAATGAGACCCCAATTCTAAAAGAAAAAAAAATTAGTTGGCCTGTGATCTCAGGAGAGGCAGGGGGATTGCTGGAGCCCAGGAGGTCAAGGGTGCAGTGAGCTATGATCACACCACCCCTGCACTCCAGCTGGGGTAACAGAGTGAGATCCTTTCTCAAAAAAACAAAATGAAACTGAGTCTAGATTTTCTTAAAGTCAATCAATATATGAAAGGTTAAAACTGTCCTAAAAGGTTGAACGCAGTGGCTCATGTCTGTACTCCCAAGCACTTTAAGAGGCCAAGGTGGGTGCATCACTTGTGGCCAGGAGTTCAAGACCAGCCTGGCCAACATGGAAAAAACCCATCTCTACTAAAAATATAAAAAGTTGCTGGGCATGGTGGTGCGTGCCTGTAATCTCAGCTACACGGGAGGCTGAGGCAAGAGAATTGCTTGAACCTGGGAGGCGAAGGCTGCAGTGAGCCAAGATCATGCCACTGCACTCCAGCCTGGGCAACAGAGCCAGACTCTGTGTCAAAAAAAAAAACCCCAAAAACAAAACAAAACAAATTGTCCTAAAAAATACCTACTCTCATGATATAAAATCAATTCCTGCTTTTCTGACAAGAAGAGACCTTTCTACATTCTAGTAGACCAGTGTTCCTTCTCACTCTATGAAATCATTGTCCAAAAATGTACAATTTAACACTTATAGGAAGACTTCATTTTATTGCACTTCGTTCCATTGAGCTTCACAGATAGTGCTTTTTTAATGAAAAAAATAGAAGATTTGCACCAACTCAGCATCAAGCAAGTCTATCGGTGTCATTTTCCCAATAGCATGTGCTCACTTCCTGTCTCCATGTCACATTCTGGTAATTCTCACGATGTTTCAAACGTTTTCATTACTGTTATGTCTGTTATAGAGATCTGCAATCAGTGTTCTTCGGTGTCACTAGTGTGACTGTTCTGTCCCTGTCCTTAGGCCTCCCTATTCCCTGAGACACAACAATATTGAAATTAGGCCAATTAACAACTCTCCAGTGGCGTCTAAGTGTTCAAGAGAAAAGACGAGTCTCACGTCTCTCACTTTAAATCAAAAGATTAAGCTTGGTGAGGAAGGCATGTCAAAAGCCAAGATAGGCCAAAAGCTAGGCCTCTTGTGCCAAACAGCTGTGAATCAAAGAAAAAGTTTTTGAAAGAAATTAAAAGTGTTACTCCAGTGAACACACAAATTACATGAAAGCAAAATATTGCTGACATGAAGAAAGTCTGAGCGGTCTGGAGAGAAGATGAAACCGGCCACAGCATTCTCTTAAGCCAAAGCATAACCCAGAGCAAGGCCCTAACGCTCTTCGATTCTGTGAAGGCTGAGAGAGGTGAGGAAGCTGCACAAGTCTGAAGCCAGCAGAGTTGGTTCATGAAGTTTAAGGAAAGAAACCATCTCCATAACATAAAAGTGGACAGTGAAGAAGCAAGTGCTGATGGACAAGCTACAGCAGGTGCTCCAGAAGATCCAGCTGAGCTCACTGATGAAGGTGGGTACACTAAACAACAGGTTTTCAGTGTAGATGAAGCAGCCTTCTATTGGAAGAAGCCACCTAGGACTTTCACAGCTAGAGAAGAGAAGTTAATGGCCTCAAAGCTTCAAAGGACAGGCGGCTCTCTTATTGGGATACAATGCAGCTGGTGACCTTACATTGAAGCTAATGCTCATTTACCATTCTGAAAATCCTCAGGCCCTTAAGGATGTTGCTACCTACTCTGCCTTGTGCATTACAAATGGAACAACAAGCTATGAATGACAGCACATCTGTTTACAGCATGGTTTTCTGAATAGGATATAAGCCCACTGTGGAGACCTGCTACTCAGAAAAAGATTCCTTTCAAAATATTACTGCTCATTGACAAGGCACCTGATCCCCCAAGAGTTCTGATGGAGCTGTGCAGGGAGATTAATACTGTTCTCATGCCTGCAAACACAATATCCATCCTGTAGCTTATGGATCAAGGCATCATCTTGACTTTCAAGTCTCATTATTTAAGAAATGCATTTCATAAATCTATAGCTACTATTGATAGTGATTCCTCTCATGGAGTTGGGCAGTCAACTGAAAACCTTCTGGAAACTATTCCATTCTACGTGCCATTAAGGATATTCATGATTCATAGGAGGAAGTAAAAATACCAACATTGAAGTGAGTTTAGAAGTTGATTCCAACCCTTGTGGATGACTTTGTGGGGTTCAAGAATTCAGTGTGGGAAGTTACTGCAGATGTGGAAATAGCAAGAGAATTAGAATTAGAAATGGAACCTGAAGATGTGACTGAATTGTTTCAATCCCATGATAAAACTTTAATGAAGGAGGAATTGCCTCTTACAGATGAGCAAAGAAAGTGGTTTCTTCAGATGGAATCTGCTCCTGGGGAAGATGCTGTGAACACTGCTGAAATGACAACACGGGATTTAGAATATTCCATAAACTGAGTGGATAAAGCAGTGCAGGGCTTGAGAGGATTGACTCCAATTTTGAAAGAAGTTCTACTGTGGGGAAAATGCTATCAAACAGCATCACATATTACAGAGAAATCTTTCCTGAAAGGAAGATTCAATTGATGTGCCAGACTGCATCGCTGTCTTATTTTCAGAAACTGCTGCTGCCACCAGCCTTCAGCCTCCACCATCCTCAGTCAATAGCCATGACATTAAGGCAAGATCCTCCACCAGCTAGATGACAACTCGCTCAAGGTTCAGTAGATTGTTAGCATTTTCTAGAAACAAAGTGGTTTTGTTTTTTTGTTTGTTTGTTTTTTTTCGAGATAGAGTTTTGCTCTTGCCCAGGTTGGAGTGCAGTGGCGCTATCTCGGCTCACTGGAACCTCTGCCTCCCTGGTTCAAGTGATTCTTCTGCCTCAGCCTCCCAAGTAGCTGGGATTACAGGTGAGCACCACCACACACAGCTAATTTTTGTATTTTTAGTAGAGACACTGTCACCATGTTGGCCAGGCTGGTCTAGAACTCCTGACCTCAAATGATCCACTGGCCTCTGCCTCCCAAAGTGGAAATAAAGTGTTTTTAAATTAAGGTGTGTACTTTCTAGATAGGATGCTACTGCACATTGAATCAACAACAGTATGTTTATAGTTCTATAAGCATAACTTCTATATGCATTGTGAAATCAAAAAACTCATGTGACTTCCTTTATTGTGATTTGCTCTGTTGTTGCTGTGGAATTGAAGCTGCAGTAACTCCAAGGTGTGCCTGTATGTTGCTGCCTATATCAAAAAAGGCTTTTATAATGTTTTTATATTTTATATTTTACATTTATTTTTTATGTTAAATGTTTAAATTTTATATTTTACAGTTGCTTTAAAAACTATTTATGGGCCAGGCGTGGTGGCTTACACCTGTAATCCAAGCACTTTGGAGGCCAAGGCAGGTGGATCACCTGAGGTCGGGAGTTCAAGACCAGCATGACCAACATGGTGAAACCTGGTCTTTAAAAAAAAAAAAAACTATTTATGTAGCAGATCAATGTTTAAAATATATAAAAATGAGGCCAGGCGCAGTGGCTCATACCTGTAATCCCAGCATTTTGGGAGGCCAAGGCAGGAGGATCACCTGAGGTTGGGAGTTCAAGACCAGCCTGACCAACATGGAAAAACCATGTCTACTAAAAATATAAAATTAGCTGGGCATGGTGGCACATGCTTGTGATCCTAGCTACTCGGGAGGCTGAGGCAGAGAAGCTCTTGAATTCGGGAGGCAGACGTTGCAGTGAGCTGGGATTGCGCCACTGACTCTAGCCTAGGCAACAAGGGCAAAACTCCATCTCAAAAAAAAAGTGTTTACACGCGCACACACACACACACACACACACACACACACACATATATAAATGGTTAAGAAAGACATTCGTAACAGTGATGGAAAGGCAAATGTTAACTACTTAAAAAATCTTGGCCAGGCGCGGTGGCTCAAGCCTGTAATCCCAGCACTTTGGGAGGCTGAGGTGGGTGGATCACGAGGTCAAGAGATCGGGACCATCCTGGTCAACATGGTGAAACCCCGTCTCTACTAAAAATACAAAAAATTAGCTGGGCATGGTGGCGCATGCCTGTAATCCCAGCTACTCAGGAGGCTGAGGCAGGAGAATTGCCTGAACCCGGGAGGCGGAGGTTGCGGTGAGCCGAGATCGCACCATTGCACTCCAGCCTGGGTAACAAGAGCGAAACTCCGTCTCAAAAAAAAAAAAAAATTATTTTAGTAATCAGTAAGTTCCCAATAAAATAATCAGAAAACATTTAACTACCTCTTCAGTTTGCATCAACTCCATTTTAATCATGCAGATTAATTTATCGTTTAAAAGTAATTCCCAAATTTTTATGGCTAATGAAACAACAACAAAAGGTTGAAGTATATTGTTTCAAGTTTTAAGGGTAAGGAACTAAGAGAGGAACTAAAAAGGGTCGTTGCCCTCTATTTGGAGTAGGAAAGAGGAAGATGAATGAGTAAAACCTTTGTCTGCCTCAGCAAGAGGGCAGGAGACAATCTTTACAGGTGTGGAGGTTCCCCAGGAAACCTGAAGGCAGAAGTTGCTAGCAGTGAAAGCTTCTAGGAGGGAGACCGACTATGGGGAGAAGTGGCGCAGGGTACTATCCCTTTCTACTGGGGCCTTGACTGTGGTAATCAATTTTTACTCATGCCAGCTCTAGAAAAAAAATACAAAAAATTAGCTAGGCATGGGGCACGGGGCACATGCCTGTAGGTCCAGCTACTTTGGAGGCTGAGGAGGGAGGATCACCTGAGCCCAGGGGGTTGAGGCTGTAGTAAGCCATGATTGTGCCACTGCACACCAGCCTGGACAACACAGCGAGACCCTGTCTGAAAAGAAATTATAAAATAAAATAAAAAATAAAATAGTGTGTTTTTCTCTCTATTGATGGGCTGTTATAATAGTGATAATCCCTCGTGACCGCTATACAGCAGAAACTGCCATGACAGTAGGACTAACATGCTCTAGGAAAATTACTTTCCCTTGCCTTGTGTTCATGACTTAGCTGTGGGAGTAAAAAGGTAAAGGAAATGGAAAGCTATCGATGGCGATTACGCCACGAGTGCAAGTGAAGCAAGTGACAGAGGATCCCCTCCTTAGGTTCCTTCACCTGAGCCAAGTGTCTCCACACGGGACAGGTGGCAGGCATGGAGAGATACCAGCATGAGGTCAGAGGTCTGCTACCAAGAGACCTCACTGCTTGGGTGAATTTACCTATTCCTTACTTTGCCAAAACCAGAACACAGTCTTTATGAGTATTTCCAGAGATAACTAGTTTCTCAGTGATGGATTGATTCCATCCAAATCACAATGCATGATCAGAATGCCATGTGTCAATTTATGATGGAAACAACATCCTTTTCCAGGGCCCGAAATGTTCACATTCTCCATCAAAGGCCTCTCACTTCTCAGTATGGAGCTACTAGGAAGCTAAGTCAATGCCCAGACAGTTGCATGCTGAGCACAGAATTTGTGGTATCTAGTAGTCATCGAGTAGATTGGGAGGGCCCTAAGTCTTTTGCCCACCACACACAGCACTTCCCTGGAGAAGGCAGTGCTGCGTCCTTTACAGACAGTGCTGCATCCTTTACAGACAGTGCCTCTGTTGCCTGCCAGCACTGGATGTACTCTGGGCCTCCCTTCCTCTGTTCCAGTGCTGACTGGGCCCCCCCGTGATGGTACGTTCTTTCTTACATGTGTCGGTCACCCATTAGGCCAGGAAGCTGCTACTAGACAAGAAGCTCTTTCTTTGACCTTCCATTCTGATGTAATTCAAGTTAATTCTTAGAGTCATCTCTTTTCCAAGTCCTTAGGAGTTACCTTACTTTGTCCCCAATTATAGTCTACATCCTGCTGTAGGCTTCATAGTCATTTGACCTGCTTGGTCTCCACACCCAGCCAGCAGCTGAGCAGCCCCCGTCCTCAGGAGCCCATCACCCTGCACAGCCCTGTCCTCTAGACACCACCACCTGGTCCTCCTCCGCATCCAACATCTCCATCGGGGCAGGTCGCTCTGGCCTGACAGGTGTCACAGGGTCCAGGCTTTCTCCCTCTGTCCTTCTTCCTCCTCACCCAGGGCTGCATCTCTAGGTTCCTCATCAGTTGTCTCATGACATTTCCAATGTTCAGAGAAGCATATGGCCTCATAGACTAAACCAACGATAGCTGAGATATTTTCAGTCAACCCTAGATTGCCTGAAATTACTTCTTTTTTTCCTTGAGACAAAGTCTCACTCTGTCACCCAGGCTGGAGTACAGCGGTATGATCTTGGCTCACTGTAACCTCTGCCACCTGGGTTTAAGCAATTCTCCTGCCTCTGCCTGCTGAGTAGCTGGGACTACAGGCATGCACCACCTTGTCCAGCTAATTTTTATATTTTTAGTAGAGATGGGGTTTCACCATGTTGGCCAATCTGGTCTTGAACTCCTGACCTCGTGATCTGCCTGCCTTGGCCTCCCAAAGTGCTGGGATTACAGGCATGAGCCACCATGCCCGGCGTTGAAATTACTTTTTAAAAATCAATTTGTTGCCGGGCACGGTGGCTCAAGCCTGTAATCCCAGCACTGTGGGAGGCCAAGGTGGGTGGATCACGAGGTCAAGAGATCGAGACCATCCTGGTCAACATGGTGAAACCCCGTCTCTACTAAAAATACAAAAAATTACCTGGGCATGGTGGCGCGTGCCTGTAATCCCAGCGACTCAGGAGGCTGGGGCAGGAGAATTGCCTGAACCCAGGAGGCGGAGGTTGTGGTGAGCCGAGATCGCGCCATTGCACTCCAGCCTGGGTAACAAGAGTGAAACTCTGTCTCAAAAAAAAAAATCAGTTTGTTTTTCCACTTTGGTTTTGTGAACTAGGTTTCATGAACTTCTGGATTTCTACCCACTGGTGCACCCCCACGCCATTGTCCCATCACTGGGGCTCTCAGTGACTTCAGCAGGAGCTCTGCAATGGAAACATCGTGTGGAGACTGTGGTTAGGGTTGTTAAGACATTGGGACTCGGACGTGTTCTCCCTTTTCAGCATGTAACTTAAGGCTGACAGACATAAGAGCAGAAGGCAAGCACGGCAGACAGCACCAACACCAGACACTAACCTCAGCAGGGCGGCCGAGGAAACTGATGCTCCCTGTGCTGCCAAGCATGGCATGAGGTCTGCCTCCTACCTCAGCCACATCGTCTACATCCAGCCCCCAACTCCATGTGACAATTGGCCCTACCGCCCCTTGACCACGCCTTCTGGCTGGGGGAGTACTTTTCTGAGGAAATTTCAATGTAGAATAAAGCAATCCATCAAACTTTTTAAAAATAGGATGTGGAGATGTTACAGTTAATGCTCAACAATGACATGGTTAGCGCTTGTCTGAGGGGCTGGAGGAGGCAAACCAAAACCCAAGAAAAATCGCACGCCTTGAAGTGTGAGCCAGCAGTGTCTAACTTAGCTGGCCAAGATAATACCAAAAATTCCACACCAGGTTCGTGCAGAAGTGGCTGCTTCTCGCTGCTCTGGCTGACGACGAGCGTCAGGACAAGGTTGTTGAGAAGAAACTGTAACACGTGCGCTGCTAGCCATTCCGGTTTGTCCAGACTATTCTCCACTTGCTGACTTCTAAGCAACCTTATTTCATATTTAATAATGAAGGATTTGTGATTACTTACAATTTCAGACACTGGGATTTGATACAGTTACATAGCTTTTTAGACTTTGTGTCCCATGAACTAAGAGTTACTCCATAAAGATTAAAAAAGAAAGTGTATTCAGATGCTTACTCCTTATGCAGAGAATTAGCTAAGCATCTGGTGTTTTCCAACAAATACTGAGACTCTCAACACCAGATAGTTATAGGTATTACTGCTAGATGTCTCGTCGTGAACTGGGAGTTTCCAATGTGATGAAACTAGCGCCACCAAATGCAGCCAGACATGTCCACCGAGTCAGTGGTGTGGGCGGATCAGGGTCCTAAGGCTGTTCACAGTTCCCAAGACATCTTCCTGGAGTTCTTCTCCACCTGACCTGTTTAAACCTCTGTTTTTTGTGCTCCTCTCCCCACCAAACTGCTCTTTCCCCCCAAAACTCTGAATGCTAGTGGGAAGCATAAATTAAAGAACAATGGATAAAGCGTCATTCGTCCTCGGATATGCCAGTGCTAAAGCAGTCCACGCTGTAACATTACTAAGAATATCAAAGCAGGTTTGTAATCACTGAAGTGTGCAGTGTGATTCTGGGGACTTTCCTCATTTTAGGAAGGGATTATTACAACTCCCTCCTAATTGCATTTGGGGATTAGCTCAGAAGTCATCTTCAGGGGCATTAGAGAAGAAACAATCTCCTTCTCTAACGTGTCTCTGGAGTTGCTAAAGGTGAGGGTCGCTGCACATTAAACCATCGGGAGAAGTTCCCAAGCACTGCTCAGAAGAGACACTCACTGAGGAGCTCAGAACATTGGTAATGGAAGAGGTTCAATAGGCTGTGATGACAAGAAGGGGCATGTGCACAGAACACCGTGTGACAAAAAACAATCTAGATGAGTTCTACATGCATACAGCATTTAATTTAGCGTTCTATGACAGGGCTGTCCCTGTGCCTGGTGCAGATGTGCGTCTGTCTCAGTGTGGCCTCCAGGTCACACGTAGGCCTCATCTCTGCAATGCACTGGCCACTGCTGAGCAAGGTCGCATCTTAGTCTTGGGCTTCCTACCGGAGCTAGAAGAGCACCTGGCACAGAGTCCATGCTTACTGACAGCCTCGCCATCACATGGAGCATAGGGGTTGGTAGCTAATACAAACGCCTTAAAGAGGGGCAAAGCCTTTGCCCCGTCCTCTGTGCTCCGAGCACCCGCACGCTTAGCTCTCTAGGCTGGCTGTCAGTAGTGAGGTCAGTCCCAAACCCCACTCCCTCAGCATGCCCTCGCCTTGCTGCTCTGGCGTGCGTGATTGGCTGGTCGTCCGCCCCTGTTCTCACCACCCCTATCTCTGCTTAGTGACCCATCTGCCCCTCAGTGGGAAATAGCTCACAGCACCTGACGCGGGGGCAAGCTGCTAACTGTGGCTTCTTCTGGAGAGAGCTCCCATTTTAAAGGTGATGTCCCCAGACGAGGTTGCTGAATGCTGTATTAATTGAGAATTCATCTAATTTGGTTTTTCCTTTAGAGATAGAAGAACTATGGCTTTCCGCGCTTGTGGGTGCCTGGGGGAGGCAGGTCTAGCTATCCCGCCACTGGCCTGTCCTCCTGTGGGTCAGACCGGGGCCTGTTCAGAGTGGGGCTCTGACATCTACTTCACTGCTCTTGCCCTCGGCCCTCTCGGACCTGCCCTGAGCTGGGCCACAGGGTGTCTTGGCACTCCCTGTCCAGAGAAACCAAAACTCTTCCCTTGAGGAAGTGGGGTGGGGGCTCATGGGGGCAGTCCAGTGGGGACCGTAACCGTGGAGGGAGGGTGACAGGCCCATGAGTATCTATGGAGCCAGGAGGAGGCCAGCAGGCATTTACTATGAATCACTGCGTGGCCAGGACTGTGGTCAGTGCTTCAGGGGACACCAAGAATAACTATCTGTTTAAAATACAGTGCCTGTCCTAGAGAATCCACCAAGTAATCAGGGATGTGAAACACAGACATTGGAAACATTAGCGCACAAAAGAGAATAATCAGCCAACAACTGTGTAATCCCAATGGTAAACACCACAGAGACTCAGAATAATCAACCAGCAACTATGTTATACTGACTCTAAATGCCACAGAAACTCAGAGACGGCAGAGTTAAATATAGATGGAAGAAGTTAAAACCAAATGCTCTCGAAGGAGATAGAACTCGACATCAACTTTTAAGGTTGTGAGGTTTCTTCAGTATTGCCCAACAGGACGTCTCAGCCGAAATAACAGCAAAGACACGCATCAGGAATGAGCGCGAAGGGCAGGGCGGTGAGGGCCGCCGGCTGCTGTGGACGTCAAGTGGAAAATCACTCTCATGGCTCCAAATGGACTACTCTGTCAGCGCCAATCTAAAATGTGAAGAGTTAGAAGCGATCCAGACAACTCTGCCTCAGAAAAGCATTAAAAACAGACTATGCCACAGCAAGATAACCTCATCTTTAGGAAAAAAATTCCCAGAGAAACAGACTGGAATATTCTTCATTATGATGTTCATTATGTTACTAAAAACAGTGGCATCAACAATGTGTCAGAATTCACATTTGTTACCAGATTGGTTATGTGATCATTAAAGCTACAGAGTGTCAGGACATGGATTTTTATTAAAGGGTTTTTATTAATATGATAAGCTAGTTAATAACCTAGCCAGTTCACCCCTCACCTAACCCTAACGAATGACCAGCGGGTCAGTTCGCACACAGCCTGCTGGCCTCCAGCCTGAGCTGAACTGCTTCAATGGCGTCTACTAGGTTAGATACGTTTGAACCACACTGGGCTGACAGAGTTTCTTTTATGATAAGAAAAGGAAAAAGTCTTGGTTGGGAACTTATATAGAATGAAACAATCAGCAAACAATTCTCTGACTGCTTCCTTACCACCACCAATAAACTGGCAGAGATTCCAGTATATCATCAGTACTGTGCATGTTGAGATAAAAATGGCCAGGGCTGATTGAGTGGAGAGGCATCGGATCAAGTAATTACGTGCATAAAAAATACAAACACAAAACTCAAGTTGCTCCTGGCACATTGTTTACAATAGAGAAATTGTTTGTAACCCGCATAATCACTTCAAAATAAAGAAAAACATGACTAATTGAAAAAAGTCTAGTATAGACAGGAAAGGAGGAAAAGGAGAGAGGAAGAAGAGCAGGGGGAGGAGAAAAAAGAGCAGAAGGAGGGGAAGAGAAGAGGAAGGAGGAGAAGGAGAATGGGGAGTGGGGGGAGCAGAAAAGGGGGAAAAAGAGAAACAGCTGCAATGAAAACTCTCATAACTGTTCCTCTGTGCCGCTGGCCAATGGCTGCACCACGTGGAAGCTCAGATGGCACTGCAACTGGGAGAGCATGCAATTAAAGTGTGAGAAGTATCAAATGTCCTTGAATGTTCTAGACCCAATAAAGTACAGAGTGAGTCAATACTGTTGACCAGATGCCCCCAGATTACAAGAAAGATAGAGTGAGGATCTTCAGGACCGTAGCCTTTTAGATCATCCTGTGTAACGAAGAGGAAATGCTATCAGCAGAATCCGGAATTTGCTAAGTCATTTTTGTTTGATCCAGAAATGTTAACAGCCATGATATGACCAATTACAATCATACCAGCTGAACCCTCACCAATCCATCACACCCAGGGAGTGAATCAAGGAGCATGGCCCACGGTCTTACTCCATCCAACTCAGTGAAAGTTGTCAACAGCCTGGGCATAGAATTACAACAGCTCAAAGAGCCACTGCATAAACTGAAGCAGCAATGCCCGGGAGCAACTAACGCCCTTTGGCAACCATGAGAACTGAGTGTTGATCAGTTCCAGTGTGTCTCCAGATTCACAGCCTTTCATTCCAGCCCCAAACCACTCTCCTCACACTTACCAAGGCCATCACGAAGTGACGCCTGAACGGCAGAACTCTGCAGGAGCCTGGAAAGCACTAGAGGCTGTGGGCTATATCCTGTAAGGTGTTTGACTGCTGTCTCTCAGGCCCAGGCTGTGTGCTTGCCTTAGACCGGGGACCAAAAGAACTCCTGCAAGCAGGCCAGGTGCGGTGGCTCACGCCTGTAATCCCAGCACTTTGGGAGGCCGAAGCAGGCGGATCACCTGAGGTCAGGACTTCAAGACCAGCCTGGCCAACATGGCGAAACCCTGTCTCGACTAAAAAACACAAAAATTAGCCAGGTGTGGTGGCATGTGCCTGGGGTTCCAGCTACTCAGAAAGCTGAATCAGGAGAACTGCTTCAACCCAGGAGGCAAAGGTTGCAGTGTGCAGAGATCAAGCCACTGTACTCCAGCCTGGGTGACAGAGTGACAGTCTGTCTCAAAAAAAAAAAAAAAAAAAAAAAAAAAAAAACACTCCTGGAGGCATGAATATGCTGATCTCCATAATCAACTACAGGACTCAATGAAACGTGAGGGTTGCCCAAACCACTGTTAATACATCAATGTTAACCTGACAAAGAATATCAACCAGCTGGTTAGTTTAATTAGTAACATTATAAACACAGGACAAGGCAAGAAATAACAAGATGAGGTCCCAGATGAGTGCAGCCTATGACCACCTGGAGATGTGAAGACAGATCATGCATTAGCACCTGCCATAGAGCTCAAGCCAACTCCAAATGGAAGGCAGCGGGCGGAGGCAGCAAGAGGGCACTCTGCAGCCACCACCACCCCCATTCATGCTACGTGGCTGCCATGTCATTACTTGTGCGGATGACAGCAAACAAGAGAGCAGCACAGTTTGAATCAATGTGGACTCAAGACAGAGCTATAAATGGCAACAAGCCTCAAGAAACGCTGACACAGGACAACGGACAGGAGGACAGGGACAGATGCAGGTTATAAGCCAGCCTTTCCAGCAGCAACGAAACCAGACACAGACAGCAACACTGTGAGTGGCATTGCTTATGGTCAAAAATGTTTTTCAGAAGTCATGAAGGTGTGCAGTATAGCTCATTTTATAGTATAGAAGAAAATTGTAAATGTATCCAAAAGTCTCTTAAATTCTTACATTAGAGTACGTGACAATTTATTGCTTCTAATCCTTACCCAGCCAAAGTTATTTTTGGTGGTCCTGGAAGAGTTGATCCCAAGGGGAAAGCAGACCCGTTGACTACTGATGATAAGGCTCCCTTATCAAGCTGTTCAAAGTCAAAGACAAGGATATTTTGAATTAGCAAGGATTTTAAATGTTCTGGTCAGCCAGCCCCTAGATAAAAACGACTCTTTCTTGTTCTAAAAGTTTGCATCACAATCCCTTTATAACCATGCCTGGGCCTTATTACCACAAGGAATCCTGTCATTGGGCAGGCTCTTGCGCCGAGGGTGTGTCACAGGCCTGCCTGGAAGTCTGCAAGGATGCAGGGCTGGCCTCCATGGGCCCAGAGAGGCTGCCCAAAACTGTTACTTGGCTAGCCAGGGGTATTGTCAGAGAACTCCTCTTCATTTTTATAAACTATCAATTGTGAAATAAATTTAATGATAAATTTCCATAAACTAGAAAGGTTCTTACATTATGATTATATTCTTAGTATAACATAAGAGGTCTTGACATTTGAAGTTTTGTGTGAAACCATGATTTTTCATGCATTCAAAAAAAAATTTTGTAACCAGTTTTAACAAATTCAAAAGCAATGTCATCATCTCTGCATCATCTATGTTCTTTGCTTTCCCAGGCCTCATCTTTCTTTTTGTTACTCATTAGCATGGCCTGCAGAGGCTGTTCACAGGGAAGGAATAGGCAGCAAAGCCATCACCGGCCTACTTCTCTTCTAAACAGTAGCTTGAAAACATTTAAAGTATTAGATACAATTAGGTTTTCAGATTATTTGCATATATCACAGTTAAATACCATATCCTTGTCTCCTCCCCTCTCCTCTCCAGAAATGTCCCCTCCCCTCTCCAAAAATGGAAATTTGTCTTTAAATAAATTTATTTTTAAAGCTTTAGGAAGTATAGTCTTTTTTGTCTTTTTTTTTTTTCTTTTTTTTTTTTTTGTTTT
>NW_022436954.1:2677407-2682570 GCF_009761245.1 Sapajus apella | reverse complement strand
TTTTTTTTTTTTTTTTTTTTTTTTTTTTTTTTTGTTTTTGAGACAGAGTCTCACTCTATTGCCAGGCACCAGGCTGGAGTGCAATGGCGCGATCTTGGCTCACTGCAACCTCTGCCTCCTGGGTTCAAGCAATTCTTCTGCCTCAGCCTCCCGAGTAGCTGGGACTACAGGCATGCACCACCATGCCCAGCTAATTTTTGTATTTTAGTGGAGATGGGGTTTCACTATGTTGGCCAGGATGGTCTCGATCTCTTGACCTCGTGATCTACCTGCCTCAGCCTCCCGAAGTGCTGGGATTACAGGCATGAGCCATCCCTCTCAGCCTAGTAAGTAAAATCTTAGAAAAAAACACACATTGTATTCATCCTCTGCACTTCCTCTCTTCTATGCCCTATTTCACCTGTGTGTAATCACCATCCATCAGGGCTGGAAGACACTGAGAAAGCCCCCTGAGTCCAACCGCCTCATTTACAATCAGTCGAGTCTCCTGGGCTTCTCCCCACAGGAACGCCCTTCCTGCTCTCCTCTTACTGGTGCACCGAAGAGAATGCTCACAAGGCCCTGAGACTGATGTCTCTTTTGCCCTCACCTGGACATCTAATTGTGAGGCTCATGTCTTCAAATGCCAGTCTGAAGAGTTTTGCATTCTTTTGGAGAAGGATGTCATAATTCTCAGGATTGAGGCAATTACTCCCATAAACCAGGTAAAATTACTTTTTTCTCCCTTTGCTTATTTAGCCCCAAAGTAAAGCAGAGACGTCTCTTAGGTACTCCATAGATTGTCAATCCAGGGCAACTTTATGCTGGAATCCATGAGTTTCTTCAGCAATGTTTGGCCCCCTTGGAGTGAAGGAAGTCAACTCAGAGGCACAGCTTCCCAGACTCTGCTGTGTGCACAAGTCACCCGGGGCCCTTATGAAAATGCAAATCTGATTCAGGGGGTCTGAATCTCAGGTCTGGGGTGGAACCTGAGGTTCTGTACTTCTTAACAAGCTCCCAGGTGATGCCAACAGCTCTGGCCCACACACCACACTTCAGGTTGTAACACTCCAAAGAATAGACAGAACTGGGGTCTGGCTTGGAAGCAAAGGATTCTAGGGAAGCAGCAAAGTCATTGCAAAAAGAAATGTCCTTGAGGTCCATGCCAGATCAGAGGACAAAAAATGGGGATAATTAACACAGTCAAGGAAAGATGCGGGAAGGTGGGGAGACAGCAAGTTGTGGCCAAACAGGTGTTTCTCATGCAAGATCTTAGAGGTGAAAGAGCAAGTGCAATGTGTGCCTCCTTGGCTGGTGGCTGAAGTAGCAGAGAAAGGAAGGCCAGTAGCGTGAGGGCCCGAAAGTAGGAGGGTTCTACGCAGTTCAGGCACAGACTCCACCTGGGTGCTTGCCAGATCCCAGCTCACACTCACCTCCCGCACTGATAACACCCTCTTTTCTCTTGACCAATATATCACTGGAGGAGTATTTACTCACTCATTCAACAAATATCTAACTCAATTTATACTCACTCCCTTTGAGATCTCATCTATTCACATGGCTTTCAACACCATCTACCAACTAGGACTCCCAATCTCACCCCTCCTGCCCAGCCCCTCCTCACTCTAACTCCTACACAACATCTTCTGAGGCATCCCAATTTTGGTATGTCCAGATAGAACTCCTAGACTGCCCTGAGAAACTTGTACCATCTCATCTCTGTTGATGGAAATGCCAACTCTCCATTCACCCAGGCTGAAAATCTTGTGGGCATCCTTGACTCCTCTCTTTCTCTCACATCCCACATCCAATCCATCAGCAAATCCCATTGGCTCAACCTTCAAAGTATCCCTAGAAGCTATTTCTTGCCACCTGCCCTGCCACCACCTGATCTGAGCCACCATCTCTCCCCGAGATTATTGCCATAACAGGCTCACCTTTCTCCTTAACCCCTCCTCCCCCCCAGCCCCTCTTTAGAGTGGAAGCCACAATTCTTCCAATGTCTCAACTTCTTCCCTGACCCCTCCCCTAGCTCACATTGTCCCAGCCCCAGTGGCCTCCTCCATGCTACCACAGCAGGCATGACCCTATCCAAGGCCCGCCTGCGATATTCCACAGCTTGCTTCACATGGCTCCTTCCCTCATCTCTTTAAAGACTTTGCTCAAATGTCATCTTCGAAACGGAGGCATGATCACTCTTTTTAAACCTGTCACTAGTCTTTTTCTCCATCAAACCCCCATCCCCCAATCCCCTTCCTCTGCTCTCCTACCATACGATGTAATTGAATTGGCTTCTTGACTAGATTTGCTAATCGTCTCTCTCCTGCACTAAAAGGTAAGCTGCAGGAGGGCAGAGTTGTGTGTTTTGTTTTCTGGGGTTCACTTAGCTCAGAGACCAGTGCCCACTCTTATCGAAGGGTGAGTGGGAGCCCTACATGGGCCAGGCTTTGTACTGACTCTCAGTTTACAGTGATGAACGAGACACACATGGTCTCTGGCCCCATGGAGCCTGCGTTCTCATAGCTGGATGCAGACAGACCAAGCAACCACAAAGCGAAAGACAGTGAGAGCGGCGGGCGGAGCGGGAGGCAGTGAGAGCGGTGGGCGGAGCGGGAGACAGCGCTGTGACCGTGATTGGTGGTCTCCGGTAGAGAGTTAGGGATGGTTCTTCCGGGGAGGTGATGCTTCATAGCAAGACTGGAGAAAAAGAGCAGATTTGACCTCTACTTATCTGTAATGCACGCATATCATGGTGTAGTCATAAAAGCAAACTTTACAAAGGCATTTCCATAGCACTGAGGAAGGTGAGGAGAGTTCTGGACCGAGGGGGTGGTACATGTTGGTGGTGGGACCACAGAGGGCAAGCTACAAGTATGGCGGGATGCCAGTCTGGAGGCTGTAGGAACGGGCAAAAGGACTTCATCAAGTTGGTGAAGAATCATTGTGTTGAGGTTCTCTCCAGCCCAATGTCTGATACAGTGGAGCAGGGACTGAATACTTGGTAAGTGTTTCACTGTTGATTTTAAAATGGAAAATAAATTCTATTTCCTGAGTAATTCCAACTGTAACAATCAAAATTTTAAGAGACAATAATTCCCAATTGTATTTTTTAAATTAAAATAATGACTCACTTGTTGTGTAATGAGATTTAATTTTGCTGGTACTGGCAAAAATCTTCCTACTAAAGCAGTCATTGGTTTAGGGACATCTGTGAGGAAGACAATGAAACATTAATTGCAGTATACATCGTTCCTCTTCCACTTACACAGGGAAGAAAGTACTGATGTCTACTATGAACGTATCCTGTGCAAAGTTATTTAATTTGTCTTGATCCTAGTTATGTTTTTATTCTCTGAAACCTTTCGAGTCAGTGAATGTTTATTTTACTTAATACACCCATGTTTCTTTTCTTTTTTTGTGGAGGATGGTCCTAAAGCTACTTGATCTGAGCTTCCATGGATAGTCCTACTATACTAAAACAATGTTGTTAGTGCCCTGGTTCCCAAGCTGTGTGCCAAAGTGCCCCGGGTGCCACAGCAAACTCACAAGGGCAGCACTGGATTAAAAATTGTTTTTGATATAGGGTCTTGCTATGTTGTCCAGGCTGTCTTCAAACTCCTAGGCTCAAGCAATCCTCCTGCCTCAGCCTCCCAAGTAGCTGGGCCTATAGCCACACCCAGCTTCTACTGGATGTTTTGTTTTGTGTTTGTTTTTTTGAGATAGGGTCTTGCTCTGTTGCCCAGGCTGGAGTGTAGTGGCACTACCACGACTCACTGCAGCCTTGACCTCCCAGGCTCAAGTATCCTCCTTCCCCAGCCTTCCAAGTAGCTGAGACCACAGGCATGTGCCACAATGCCTGGCTAATGTTTTCATTTTTTGTGGAGACAGGGTCTCACCTTGTTGATCCGGCTGGTCTTAAAACTCCTGGGCCCAAGCTATCCTCCTGCCTGGTCTCACAAAGTGCTGAGATTACAGATGTGAGTCACCACTCCAGGCCAGTATTTTATGTTTTCAAAGGAAGCCCAAAGACATCTATTGGATACCATATGAAGTGCATTTTTTTTTTTAGATAGGGTCTCACTTAGTCACCCAAGCTGAAATGCAGTGGCATAGTGGCATGATCTCAGCTCACTGCAGCCTCAACCTCCTGGGCTCAAGCGATTCTCTCACCTCAGCCCCCCAAGTAGCTGGAACTACAGGTGCACACCACCACACCCAGCTGATTTTTTGTGGTTTTCTGTAGATACAGGGTTTCACCATGGGGCCCAGGCTGGTCTTAAACTCCTGAGCTCAAGTGATCCACCTGTGTGAAAGTGCTGGGATTACAGGCGTGAGCCACTGCATCTGATACTACTTTCAATTTATGTGTATTCCTTTTTTTTCACATGGTTACTAAGTTGTCTGGATATAAATACTTACTAAGCTATTTAGAACAAACTACTTAATACTGGAACTGACAGGTACTTCTTTGGTTTCCAAGTGCCATGGAAAACATTCTTGAAACACTAAGGGTATGTAAGCCTCTGTGCTCATGAGTTCAAGCAGAAGGAGAAATGTGTCTTACTCTCCTGAAGCACCTTTCCTTCTCAGGCCTAGGCATCCTTTGAGTGAGGAAACTCAGATGCAGGCAACAGGGTGCATGTATTTTATGGTGATGTTTAATATGGTGCACAGCATAATAAAGGAGACGCAGGTTGGGGGATGATAATATGATAAGGAAATTGAACTGGAAAACATTATATAAACCTCTCTTCCTGCAGACTTTAAGGCACCAGGATTTTGTCATGTGCCAGGAAGAAGGGGAGCAGGAAAGACCTTCTTGCTGCCTGTAGCCATCATAGATGCAGCACTGAGCTAAACAAAATGAGGCCAAAGCCCCAACTTCAACTTCTTCACTGTGAAAAAGGAAATGTCCCGAGCATATTTATTCTGTTCCCAGACAGGGAGATAATCAGGATGCAATGGAGAAATAAGGAGTCACACGTGGTCTTTTTGCCCTGGACTTCAAAGGCCAATGAAACCATATCTGGATTTGCTATTGGTTTCAAGCTGTAGGCAAGGTCAGCAAATCATCTGACCATGTGTACCCTCGTTAACTCAAGATCTAGACTAATGTGATCAGTGCAGTCCACATAGAGAGGCCTAGTTTTCAAAAATTAGCATCTCACTTTTGTTCAACACAAT
>NW_022436954.1:2675235-2677307 GCF_009761245.1 Sapajus apella | reverse complement strand
CAATCCCAAAATATGTCATTGACTCTTTCTCTAATCATTCATAAGGCATTTCAGAACAATCAAGTACTTACAGGTCATTTCTTACTATTGTGCCAGGTTAAGAAAGTTTCTTTCTTTTTTTTTTTCTTTTTTTTTTTTTGGGACGGAGTTTCACTCTTGTTACCCAGGCTGGAGTGCAATGGCGCGATCTCGGCTCACCGCAACCTCCACCCCCTGGGTTCAGGCAATTCTCCTGCCTCAGCCTCCCGAGTAGCTGGGATTACAGGCATGCGCCACCATGTCCAGCTAATTTTTTGTATTTTTAGTACAGACGGGCTTTCACCGTGTTGACCAGGATGGTCTCGATCTCTTGACCTCGTGATCCACCCGCCTCGGCCTCCCAAAGTGCTGGGATTACAGGCTTGAGCCACCGCGCCCGGCCTAAGAAAGTTTCTTAGTGAATGAATGTCAGATAAATCATTTGACAGTTATTTCAGAACTCATGGTGATTAAAGCAGAATGATAGTTCTCATTGATTACACTGAAATGTTTATATCAAAATGTAGGTGTTTTATACCACACCTCAAGTCAACCCATCAAGTCAATCTGGGAAAGGCTGATGTTTCAATCTAGGCACATCTAAGCACGCCTACTTGTGGAACTCTTAACAACGCAGTGTTCGTCTGAGTCATCACCTGTTAGGATCACAAAACCCTCAGCAGCTAGGGGACATGAAGGACAACTATCCAAGAATTTGAGACAGTCAGTACAGGGTATAAAAATTAGTCTATAATTTATATAGTTATCTATTCTTAGCTTACTAATATGGACTACAATGTTTGCCAAATTGCCTATTTAATAGCCTAGTTGCCCATTTCACTTTATATACAAAGCCAAACATATTCACTTACCAACTTACATATATGACATAATTTTTAATTAATTAACTTTGTACCTGACTGTAGATAGCTATTTTGATCTTGATACTGAGGAACCAAGTGGAGTGCTTTTAGTTCTCTTGTTCCAGAATTGTCTATACACAGCATTTGTGTGCCCCCTTTCAACTGGCATATTACCTAAAATGAAAAAGAATGAACAGGTTTCAGTTTTGGAACATAACTCCAGTAATAATGATCCTAAATAAACTTAAATCTGGGAAAACAGCTTTAATTCAGAAGTTATATTTTAATAGAAGATGGAAAACTACACATCTGTTTTTGATTTCTTACTCTACACTAACATGCTCTTTGGAGATACTGAGGGGCAAAAGAAACTCCCAGAAATGTCTCCTGAGATGCGTTCAGTGTGCTCCTGCGCCTGTCTTTCTCTACAGGTGTCTGACCATTGAGAGGTAATTGGGAATCAGGTGGCCGTGCCCCAGAGTTTCCTTTGCCCTGTCCTCACCCCACCACTGACATGAGCAGAAGAGAGAGCTGCTCTGCCGAGCCCTGGCCCATGTGAACCTGGTGGGCACTGAGGCCCTGGGCACACACTTAGAGTCCTCTGTAATTTTACTCCAGCTGCTCTTTCCTGCCACACACACGTCGTCATTTAATACATGGGGTTTTAAAAAACATCTGTTTTATTTCCTAAAAAGGTTAATCTAATCCAAGAATTGTAAAGTTCTAAGAAGCCACATTGATCTGCTTGGGCCTGAGCAGCACTGGCAGACCCCTTTGGATACTGACTGTAAATTAATGCTCGTGAGCTGGTGAGTCTGCCAGGCCATCCCCTCAGTCAAGCAAAAGCACTGAGGAAACTCACTGTGTGCCCAGCCCTGCTCCAGGCCTTGGTGCATGGGGATACAAAGGCAAGAGATGCCATGGTTTCTTCCTGCACACAGCTTCCAATTCTGCTGGCAGACCACAACTACACAGAGAAGCTGCACTTTATATAATTACGTTGCTTATAATCTAGAGAGGAGAACCTAAATAATCATAAAAGACCAATGTTGTCAAAGTAATACACATAGAGCCTACTATGGTAGCCAGGTGCAGGTCACTGGATCAAAACTCCACGTCATCCTGCATCCTGACCTTTGATGACAGGCCAGCATTCGTGTTCAATTGGAGTTTTATTTGATTTTGGAGCAT
>NW_022436954.1:2670324-2675225 GCF_009761245.1 Sapajus apella | reverse complement strand
GGAAAGGCTTGGTGAACTCTGCAGACCTGCCTCTACCACACACTTCTGGGCCCTACCCACAGGGGAGCCTCTGCCCTGCCCTCTGGGGAGTGTGCTAACATCACTCTATGGTCTGGGGAATCGGAGAGTTCTCATCCTGCTGGTCTGCTTTTGGGGTGCTGGAAAAACTGCTATCAGAACCCATGGCCCCAGATAGAACCACTGACAAGTGGTAGTGCACACCACAGCTAAGCCAAACTCGTGATGGGTTTGTTTTCAAGTATTTACTTGTTAAAGTCTATGCCTTAGAGCTAGGGCCTCATTTCTAGGAATAAAAAATTGCTGGGGGAAAGGCAATTATCGGTTCTTTGGACTCTTGGCACTTTGCTAAGGGAATGCAGGGGGTGAGGCTCCTCCCATTCCTAGCCCTTGCCACAGTGAGATATGGAGTCCTAGAAGCACCACTTAACTATGAAGACCAATGTAGATGATGTAATATCTCTGTTTTCTTACCAATAAAGTGGGGATAAAAATAATACCTATCCTACAGAGTTGTTAGGAGGATTAAATAAAGGTGCAAAAATATTACATAAACTACAGCTGTGACTGATTACGTATCCTATGCAAGTGTTACCTGTTCTCATGAGAGATTGGGAGGCACAAAGGAAGCAGCCTCTGAAGCCACAGAACTGCACCCCCCCCACCAATACTCCAAACCACGAGGCTCCGCTGAGTCCTGGCCCCGAGCACTGCATTGACTGGTGTGATTTGTGCTTACTCTCCTTAACGAATACAGCAACGTCCTCATCATTGTTCCATTTGCTAAGATGGGGTAGAAATGAGAATCTTAGAGGTGAGATATGAAAGGTTCTAGCTGATGTCCCTGTTTTGCTAATGAGACAACCAAAAATGCTGGTCCAACACATACACAGAATGAAAAACGACGGAACCCATCTGTCAACTGAGTCATGATGGGGTCTGACATTTAATATAATGTTAGTCCTATACATCTTCTTTGGCATAGTTACCATTGGGTTGGAATCTTTCTTATGAGAACAGCAGGAGGTGTCCTCTGGTTCCTGGGACGATGGGAACTTGCAGCAGGACTCCTGAGCAAGGAGATTCTGGAAAGTTGCTTCTTCCGGATTATTACTTGTAATAGTGCCACCTGCTTCTTTGATTTCAACCTAAAAAAAAGCAATCATTGTTTTAGAGAACACATGGTGGTCCCTGGCTCTTCCAGTTGCATAGTCTAGAAGACTGAAACTCAGTTGTAAGTAAAAGTTACATTTTAAAGAAAAGAGCACCCTTACTTTGTGCCTCTTCCTCACTGGTGCTTATAAAACTATTAATTTCTCCCTGTGGGGGGGCAACAAGAAGGATTGACAAATCATCTTACCCACCTCCCGGGGGGCTCGGGACGACGAGGACCAAAACCACCTGCCCATGAGGGGTGAAGATGTGATTTTCATGTGGCACTTGTGTTGTTTTCAAAATACCCCTAAGTAACTGAGAAGAGTCCCCTGCTGGTCGTCTGCCTCTCGTGCTGCTTTACAGTGCCCCACTCTAATGAGCGGAAGGCCTGCTCTTCCTTCAAGTCGCCTAAAATGCTGACCCTGCATCACACTTTTTTTTTTTTTTTTTTTGAGATGGAGTTTCGCTGTCGCCCAGGCTGGAGTGCAGTGGCGCCATCTCAGCTCACTGCAACCTCCACCTCCCGGGTTCAAGCAATTCTCCTGCCTCAGCCATCCAAGTAACGAATTACAGGCTCACACCACCACACCCAGCTAATTTTTGTATTTTTAATAAAGACGGAGTTTCACCATGTTGGCCAGGCTGGTCTTGAACTCCTGACCTCAGCTGATCCACCTGCCTTAGCCTCCCAAAGTGCCGAGATTACAGGCATGAGCCACCTCACCCAGCTCCATCACACATTCTTCCACCATGCTCAGTAGTTCAAATTAAATGTTCTAGTTGTTTTTTCCTCAAAAAGTCCAAAATCCTTGGTACTGTTTTAAGATTATTTATTATGTGCTTATAGTAAGATTTGTAGGTAGGTAGTAGCCCTTTCCTGCCTTAATAATAAGACAATAACAAACATGAAACAGTGGAAAGTAGGGAGTGGCTTCCAGCTTTGTTTTCAAGCTGTCTTCTGTAACAACTGTCAACTCAATGACAAAATTACCAAAAATATGGAGATATACATGGTTAATACTGAAAATCGATAGAATTCTTAGAAGAAGTCCTCATGGTTAAAAAAAAAAAAATACCATCCGGATTGTTTCAAAATTGGGATGCTGCTTTTAAAAATCTGTAAGAATGTGAGGAGGACTGGGAAGCCCATACTTTGCATCCTCTCCCCACCCCTTCTCCTCCACCTGCATGCACCCAGGCTGCGGGGACCAGACCACAGTGAGTCTCCCCAAAGGCCAGGAGGCAGGCCATAGAGTCCTTCCAAAAAGACGGTGGCTCTCAGGTAACATACTAAAGACCTCACATAAAAAATCACAGAGCAGGTATCTTCCTTTTTTTAAAAAAAATATATATATTAGATTTATAACTTTAAAAAATGTTTTAACTTTATTTTAATAAAAAGAAAAAATTCCCAACTTGGCCTCCCAAAGTGCTGGGATTACAGGTGTGAGCCACCACGCCTGGTTGCAGGTATCTTCCAAATGCAGCTCTTAATTCAAATTGGAGATCGTCTAGCCCAATAAAATCAGAGGCCCAAACAAATCATAATTCCCATGTATGGGCAAATTACTCAGCACAGCAGACTAGCATCTAGGTATAAATCTTAAAAGAAATAAAGTTTAGCTATATTTTAGGTAGCTTTAAATTTCATAGAAATAAAGACAATTTAACATTTTCTTCTACCGGCTGCTTTGGGGGATGTGCCATGCACATCATCTCAGTTTAGATTTAACGTATCTCCCTGTAATCAGCAAATACTGCTATAATAATCATTTCCTCAGTCCTATGCAACTAATATCTGAACTACTTATAGTAAAATTCCATTTCTGACCCTTCAAAACAAAGGTCAATACGTGGGAATGAATTTCTAGAAAAGAGGAATTAGCAATTTACCCTGAATATTTACTGGAAATAATTCCATTCTCTTTAACAATAAACATGTCCGTGCTATATCTATTTCATTTCATTAATGAATCAGAAAACAGTCAATAAAAATTTAAAAGGCAACGTCTCGCCTTTAGTTGTTAAACCAGCAATCTCTTAAAATTGGATTACATTAAAAAGAATTTTACTATCTTTAAATCAGCAAATTCTCTTTTTCGTTTGTTTTTGTGAGACGGAGTCTTGCTTTGTTGCCCGGGCTGGAGTGCAGTGGTGCGATCTCGGCTCACTGCAGCCTCCTCCTCCTGGGTTGAAGCGATTCTCCTGCCTCAGCCTCCTGAGTAGCTGGGATTACAGGTGCCCACCACCACGCCGACTAATTTTTGTATTCTCTTCCTTGTTCTGATTAATGCTTGCCAACTCCACCCGGTGAGGAAGAGCCGAGCTAGGACCTACAGGTAGGAGGCGCTAAACACGAGTCCTGTACACTGAGGAGTGGCAATGATCAGAAAACCAGAAGGGCAGAAAGCCAAGCTCCTGCTGCTCTAGCTTACTATACACGGTCAGGCTCCAGCCATCTCAACACTGACTCCAACGTGTCCCACAAAGGCTTCATCTCCAGCTTACTAAAATGACTTACAGGATGAGTGGTCTAGTTTTCCAAGCTAGGTCCTTTTTAAGGGGTCAGGAGCACATTTTACTGGGACCTTTTGTTTCCTTTGAAAATTGATTAGTTTTAGCAAGAACAAGGCGGAAAAAGAGCAGTGGTCATCTATAGCTAGAGAGGGCAGTCGGCTGAGAGTTGGCAAGCTTTTCCTTAGGCCCTGATTTACATCACATATGCTTGAAGAACCATTACTTATTAGCAGAGGGAAGACCTCACATCTTGCCCTCAAGGCTCAGCAAATACAAGTATCTACTCTGAGTCCTTGCTGTGGATTCCAAGACTGATAAAGTTAAAGAAAAATGCAAGACGCAAACACGCCAACAGCCCACCACATTGCGTTTGTTTACACGCGAGTTACCAGCAGAAAACGGTCCCTCTCCTTGAGCCAAGGACAGCAACAGGGCCCGAGGGCACACACGTCCTAGCGTTTTCGCGTTTTCCCTCTGTATTTGTTGCCCGCCCTCTGCATGGTTAGGTCAGCTTTGGACGACTGGCGCAGGGCAGGATCCCATCCAGGGGGACGGGCTTGGCTGGGCCGATGCATGTTGGATTAGGAAGAGGACAAAGAGTATACGGACTCCGGTGGGCTGTGTGCGGCGTCACCAGGGAAAACGCTTGGAGGGAGAAATGCTGGGGCAGACCAGCAGCCTCAGGCTGGGGAAGGGATGGGGGGAGAGCTGTGCCCATTCCCCAGGCGACTCTTACTGGGAACACCCGGACGCCCGGGTGGGCGGCTCCTTCCCGGACCCAGGCGCCCAGTGGCAGCACCGCGGAGGTGCGGTGCGGGGGCAGCAGCGAGGACAGGAAGTGCACGTTGCAGGTGGGCGGCGGGGGGGCCGGCAGGAGCGCGACGTCCTCCAGCGCGCTGAGCTCGGGGATCCCGGCGTATTCCCCGAGGAGCTCCCCGCCTTCGCTGTCGGCCCCCGGGAGCTCCGCCTTGACCTGGCCCTGGCAGTCGGCTCCCAGCGCGGCGTTGAACGCGTGCAGTAGGGGTTCTTTGGGGTCCGCCGGGCCCAGGTACGCGTCTTTGAAGACGTGGAACTCGTCCTCCTCGAGCTTCACGGGGACCTTCAGGCCGATATTCTCCGAAACGAACGGACTCTCAGCGTTGAAGAGCTCGGTCACCATCGCATCCTCCGGGCTGGGCAGCCCGCCCACCAGAGGGCCCTCCTCCATGGCG
>NW_022436954.1:2607567-2665324 GCF_009761245.1 Sapajus apella | reverse complement strand
CTCTCTGGGTGTTTACATACAGACGTGTGTGTAGGTCTTACTCTCCTCTCTGGGTGTTTACATACAGGCGTGTGTGTAGGTCTTACTCTCCTCTCTGGGTGTTTACATACAGACGTGTGTGTAGGTCTTACTCTCATTTTATGGCTGGAATAATCACATCATCTTGAGTAGCGTTTAACGGCAGGACTGAGGATCCAACTTAGTGTTTCCAAATTGCAGGGATCTAGAAGGCAGCTGATATAAATTGAGGAGCCAGGGCTGGGCACAGTGACTCATGCTTGTAATCCCAGCACTTTGGGTGGCTGAGGTGGGCAGATCACTTGAGGTCAGGAGGTCAAGGACAGCCTGACCAACATGGTGAAACCCTGTCTCTACTAAAAATACAAAATTAGTCAGGCGTGGTGGTACACACCTCTAATCCCAGCTACTTGTGAGGCTGATGCAAGAGAATTGCTTGAACTTGGGAGGCAGAGGTTGTAGTGAGTTGAGATCGCACCATTGCACTCCAGCCTTGGCAAGAAGAGCAAAATTCCATCTCAAAAATGAAAAAAAAAAACACACCTCACCAAAGCAAAAGTAAATAAATAAAGAAAAATAATAATAAATTGAAGAGCCCAAGAATCACACATCGCGTGAGTGGCCCAAGCAAGATAATAACCCACAAGATTGCACCATTTGTTTACTAATCAGAATCAGACGTCTGCTGAGCGGCACCATGCCAGGTGTACCCAGCCAGCTGCGGGGGTCGCCCACAGGTTGCCGTCCAGCCTGGAAGCTCTGCACCTGCTGCGTCTAGACACTCGCTGCCTCGCTGCACGGACCAGGCTGGCTCTGTGGGGTCTCTCAGCTCTCAGCTCAACCCACTCTAAGTGGGTCACCCTCCCTGCCAGCCACCACCCCCTCCCGATGATCCTCTTAGTTGCCTCAGAACACTTAAGATCCTTCAACTGGTTGGCTCGTTCTCTTTTTCCTCTGTAATATGGTTTGGCTCATCTTGAATTGCAATCCCTATGTGTCAAGGGAGGAACCTGGTGGGAGGTGATTGGGTCATGGAGGCGGCTTCCCCCATGCTGTCCTTGTAAGTGTTTTCACAAGATCTGATGGTTTAAAAGTGTTTGGCACTTCCCCCTTGCTCTCGCTCCTCTACCGCCATGTAAGATTGGTTCCTTGCTTTCCCTTCACCTTCTGCCAGATTCTAAGTTTCCTGAGGCCTCCCCAGCCATGCAGAACTGAGTCAATTGACCGACTTTCCTTTATACTTACCCAGTCTCAAGTAGTTCTTTACAGCCATGTGAAAAGGCACTGATGTGACAGCCAGAACCTGGCTGGGTCGCTGCTGTCTCCCAAGTGCCTAGAACAGGCCCTGATATGGTTTGCATCTGTATACCCACCCAGATCTCGTTCACTTGTAATCCCTCATGTTGGACGTGGGGCCTGGCGGGAAGTGACTGGATCATGGGCGTGCATTTCTCATGAAGCAGTCCTCTTGCTACTGTCCTCACCATAGAGTGCAAGCTTCCTGTGAGATCCGGCCGTTTGCAAGTGTATAGCTCTGGTCCCCTCCCCTCGCCTCTCCTCTCCTCTCCCTCCTCTCCACCCTGCTTTTGCCATATGGAATGCCTGCTCCCCCTTGTCTTCCACTATGAGTGAAAATCTCCTTGAGGCCTCCCCAGAAGCAGATGCCTCCATGCTTCCTGTGCAGCCTGCAGAACTGAGAGCCAATGAAACCTCTTATAAATTACCCAGTCTCAGCCATTTCTTTATAGCAATGTGAGAATGGCCTAATACAAGTACTCAAGAAAAAACAGAAAAATGGAATTCATGCATTCCTTTAACATATTTATTGAGCATCTACTATATGCCAGGCACCGTTCTCAGCACTGAGGCAAAGGAATGGGCGAATAAATGTGTATCAAGTGAAAATCAACAGGCTTTTCTTTCCAGCCCAGTACATGAACTTGGCAATGTCCACTGTCCGCTCCAAGGCCTTGTTTCCATCTGCGCAGACTTTCCACTTCGTCTCAAGTATCTGAACTTGTCCTTGACTTATAATTCCCTTAATTAACATAACAAAGGAGACAAGCAAATCTTGTAGTAGACTGGTGTTAATGTTTTATTAATGATCACCTACATTCACACTGCATTTCTAAGATTTACATCCAAAGCGCATATTGTATTTACATGCACCGGTCAGCCCAAGATAACAAATTCAAACCATGGCTGCGTTAAGGCAATGATTTGTTCCAAATTAAATTAAATACATAATACTCTTACCACCCGCCTTCGACAAGTACAATAAAAACCCATTCTTCCTCCCCTCAAGGAATAGAGAATTGCATTGATAACTGCACTGATGAGCAACAATTACATTTGAAACGTTTAAAACCTGAGAGAGAAACCCACCTATGTATAAGCACTCACATGTCTACACTCAAGTTCCTGTGTGAACCCTCCGGTAACACAGATTGCTCAGTGGTCAATCGTGCATGATCTAGCTGGCTCTGATAGGGACTGACACTGGCTGCCGGCTATGGGCAGGAAGTGCTACACTTGCCCCAGGCAGAGGGAGCTGCATCCCCCCAGCCTGCTTGACTGTACACCTCGGACAATCAGGGGCTTTTGTTGTTTTGTTTTTGCTTTTGTTTTTATTTCTTGCTTTCAGGAGAATAAAAATCTTTGGCCCATGTAGGTGGTGTTTTTAACATCACGAAGTATACATACATAAAACATGCATGTGGGCCAGATGCGGTGGCTCATGCCTGTAATACCAGCACATTGGGAGTTCGAGGCGGCTGGATCACCTGAGGTCAGGAGTTTGAGACACCAGCCTGACCAATATGATGAAACCCCGTCTCTACTAAAAATACAAAAATTGGGTGGGTGTGGTGGCAGGCACCTGTAATCCCAGCTACTTGGGAGGCTGAGACGGGAGAATTGCTGAACCCGGGAGTTGGAGGTTGTAGTGAGCCAAGATTGCACCACTACTCTCCAGCCTGGGCAACAAGAGGGAAACTCTGTCTCAAAAAAAAAAGAAAAACAAACAAAAATGCACGTGCTCTCCGGCAAGCACCTTCCATCACCTCCAACAGTTCTGCTCGCACGGTTGTACTGTCGCGTGCAGGACTCTGAAGGAGGCAGGCCCAACTAGAACCAAGTGGTCAGAAAAATAAATATACAATTTAAAACAATGGACAGCTAAGCTTGTGGGAATTTCATTCCATGATGCTTCGTTTTTGCACTAAATACTGAAGATGACTCAGTGCGTAATTGCTTTGCGGTCAATGAGACGCTTTCGTGAAGGCACTCCTATCTGAAGGACAGGCTGAGTTCACCTAGCACCCTCACCAGAGACACCTTGGCTGGTCACCAAGCTAAGCCAGCAGACTGTCTCCACCACCCTCCAGTGAGTCCTCCCCCTGGCAGGGTGGCTGGACAATCCCCTAGGTCGTGGAGCCACTCTGTCCTCACCATGGGGGCTGCCCTCCCCTTCCTCACACGCTGGTCCCTGCTCAGTGGCCAATGCCCTGCCCTCCTTGCTGCCACTTTGGGAAAGGCATCGCCCTGAGGCACGTCTCACATTTTATTCCTGAGTGGATTCCCCAACGCCCTTTTTCTGACACGTGCCTGTTATTTCTTTTGTTGCTTATAATGACGATGTCGGGGGCGGGGAGGGGGGGAGTCCAGCCCAGCTGCCCTAGGAAGGAACAGGTCCTTCAGAATGGGGAGGGTCTGGTGGGGTGGAGCAAACGCTTACTGAGGGTTATCCATACTTGGTCAATTGTGAAGGGAACAGTATACCCACAGTTCCACCCAAAGACGCCACAAAATACATCTTTCACTGCATCTCCTTTACATTTAGGGCCTGTCATTTTTAAGGCACTGGGTTGTGAAGACACGAAGACATACAAGGTCAGTGAAACTAAAGGCGCTGCTTCCTGCTTGCTTCGAATGTGGAGAGGCAAACACAGGCTACTGGACCGGACAGGGACCGTCACCCATGGGGACAAGAGCAGGTCTCCAAAGCATGTTATTTTAGTTAGTGCATTCCAGATGTGTTAGCTACGACTGCAGACACCACCAGCTTGGACAACACATTTGTCTTTTGACACAACGCAAGTTTACACTGCCTGGATGACGCTAAATGCCCTTCAATAGTAGGCTTTCAGTTGCCGCTGAGAAAGTGCACTGTTTCCATTTCCAATGTGTATGAAGCCACCACCCTACTAATTCCTTAATTAACCCAGCAAGATTTAATCTCTTTATAAACAGCAGCCGATGTGAAGACCTCAGGGGAGCCTTTATCAAATGTCCCCCAAGGGAGGGTGATCTGGAAGTAGTGGGGTTGCGCTTCACAGGGTCAAGACTCTGTTCTAGGAAAACAAAAACACCCCCTTTTCTGGAAGGAAAGCTTTTGAGTTTTCGTAAGAGCAATTTTTCATCCCGAACTAAGATCAGGATTAATGCCTACTTTTCATTTGGTTTGTATCAGAGGAGCCCGTCTTCCTTCACAGCAGCTCCAGTGGAATTACTTTTTGGAATTAGAACTGAGCCTGAACAAAGTGATGATGTCAATCATTGCTTCTCTCAGGTGCTTTCCAAAGCGATGAGAATCCTTCAATTTAAAAACAAAAACGTATTAAAACATGGATATCCCCACATTTCAACCTTTTTCATTTGCAATCTGACCCAAAGTTTAATTTAAATCCCTTTCTGCCAGTTCTCGAAGAGCTGACCTAATGTCTTAAAGCCTAACTTAGACATTCTGGAGAAATGCTGAGAGTAAGGAGATGACACCTGACATGTTTGTGCAAGTGTGTTTTTGATCTATGCCTTCCCCAAATGCCAATGCATTTATCTCACAGAAAACACAATAACCAGCCCAAGCATGGTGGCTCACGCCTATAATCCCATCACTCTGGAAAGCAGGGCTGGGAGGATCGCTTGAGCCCAGGAGTTCAAAGACCAGCCTGGGCAACATAGTGAAACCCCATTTCTACAAAAAATACAAAAAAACTAGCCAGGCATGGTGGTACTCGCCTGTAGTCCCAGCTACTCAGGAGGCTGAGGCAGGAGGATCCCCTGAGCCCAGGAGGCTGATGCTGCAGTGAGCCGAGATCGCACCATTGCACTCTAGCCTGAGTGACAAAGTGAGACTCTGTCTAAAACAATCAGCGAAAGAAAACCACAACAAACAAATGAACCCCAACTTCCTGTGAACAGTGACGGTGGCATGGCTTGCCAGGCTACGTACAACGAGGAAAGCAGAACATAAACAAGGGCAATGTGCGACACGAGGGAGGGGGTCCCTTGTTCTATCCACAGAGGAAGCCGGGGTCCCAAGCTCTGCTGAGTACGCAGATTTCTTAGTGTGCACCCATTATTCTTAGTTCACCTTCCAAGCGTTAAGGAGTCTGAAAGTTACAGCAGCACTCCAACATTAAGCTTCAAAACCTCGGCTGCCAACAGAGGTAAACATGTTAAACCATGAGATACATTTCCTTTCTATTTTCCTGAGACAGAGTCTCGCTCTGTCACCCAGGCTGGAGTGCAGTGGCACGATCCTGGCTCACTGCAACCTCTGCCTCCCGGGTTCTAGTGATTCTCCTGCCTCAACCTCCCCAGTAGCTAGGATTACAGGCGTGTGCCACCATGCCAGCTAATTTCTGTATTTTTAGTAGAGACGGGGTTTTACCATGTTGGCCAGGCTGGTCTCAAACTACTCACCTGAAATGATTAGCCTGCCTTGGCCTCCAAAGTGCTGGGATTACAGGTGTGAGCCACCATGCCTGGCCAAGATAGGTTTCTTTAAAACTAGGTAACGAGAATTTTGAAATTCATTTATGGTGGGGCATAGTGGCTGAAGCCTGTTAATCCCAACACTTTGGGAGGCTGAGGTAAAAGGATCGTGTGAGCCCAGGAGTTTGAGACTAGCCTGGGAAACGTGGGGAGACCCTGCCTGTAAAAAAAAAATTTTTCATTAAAAAAATTTTTTAAAGTCCATTTACGTGAAACTGCCCAAACCAGGCAAACGTACACAGTTGAAGTGAAATTTTTTGTAAAATGAAAGATGTATTCCCTTAAAAAGAAAAAAGTAAAAATAGCCCATCTTCAGAAAAAGAAACTTCTTTTCATATGTACCGTCTCAGGGCAAGAGAACTTGGAGGAAATGTGGAAATTGATGAGGTTCTCTCCCACAAGGATGTATGACACACCATAGCCGTCGTCAGCAACCTGGAAGACAAGGGAGTTTGAATTTTTGCTGGGAAATGAGATGACGTGAAAAAGGGACTCTCTAATGTTTCTCTCTTTTTCTTTTATTTTTCCCTGCAACAGAGTTTCACTCTTGTTGCCCAGGCTGCAATGCAATGGCATGATCTCGGTTCACCGCAACCTCTGCCTCCTGGGTTCAGGCGATCCTCCTGCCTCAGCCTCCCGAGTACAGGCATGCATACCACACCTGGGATTACAGGCATGCATACCACACCTGGCTAATTTTTGTATTTTTAGTAGAGATGCGGTTTCTCCATGTTGGTCAGGCTGGTCTCAAACTCCCGACCTCAGGTGATCTGCCCACCTCAGCATCCCAAAGTGCTGGGATTATAGGCGTGAGCAACAGCGCCTGGCCAGAACTTTCTCATATTCTAAATGTAATAATGGCCGGGCTTGGTGGTTCCTCCTCGTAATCCCAGCACTTTGGGAGGCTGAGGCAGGCAGGTCACTAGAGCCCAGACATTTGAGACCAGACTGGGCAACATGGCGAAACGCTGTCTCTACAAAAAATAGAAAAAAATAAAAAATTGGCTGGGCATGGTGGCATGCACTTGTAGTCCCAGCTACTCAGGAGGCCAAGGTGGGAGGATCACCTGAGATGGGGAATGCTGAGGCTGCCACAAGCTGTGATCATCCTACTGACCTCCAGGCTGGGTGACAGAGCCAGACCTTGTCTCAAAAAAAAAAAAAAAAAAAAAAAAAAGAAAGTGCAAGACTGTTAAGGACATCCACAGCAGTGATCAGCAGCCACTCCTTTATGGCAGTAGAGCCGCAAGGTAACGGGGGCGCCCAGAATGGAGACAGGCCCAACCCTCCCCATCACCCATGCCATCGCCACACCCCACTGCACCTCGCCCAGCCCCACTGCACTCACCGGTCCAAAGCCCCCTCCGCTAGACACGTACTCCGGGTTCCTCTCCAAGTCAAACAGCTCCACTTGCTGCTGAGGGGTCTGGCTTGTTGATAATCTCCAAGGCTCAGATAAAACCTGTTGAGTCAAACAGGGAAATATTCCAACAACACTTTTCCTAATCCCCTCCTCTTCCGTCCCTCAGGAGTCGCCTTGGGAAGACAAGAAAAGCCTGGCTTGGTCTTTTGATGGTTCCAGACACCGTAAGTCTGTGTCTCTGAAGGCCTTGTTGGCTTGGGCAGCGCATCTGCAGAGAGGATGCAGGGTGGGCGTGGCCCCCAGACTGGTGCAGGAAGTGCGGGCGGGGATGTGTGTGTGTGTGTGTGTGTGTATGTGTACGCGCGCGTGCTTACCACAGCAAATAGTGTCTCAGACAGTGAAAGCAGCAGATACAGCGACTAAGATTCAGAACGGGCAGACATGTCAGACTGTACCAACTCCCGTGAGCCAACTGCCAAATTTTCAGAGAATTTTCAAGCTGGCTGTGAAATACAGCCACTATTAAAAATTAAATTTGCCAGTGGCTTAGGTCTGTAATCCCTGCACTTTGGCAGACCGAGGCGGGGTGGATTGCCTGAGCTCAGGAGTTTGAGACCAGCCTGGGCAACACGGCAAAACCTGTCTCTACTAAAACACACACACACACACACACACACACACACACACACACACACGACACACACACACACACACGACACACACACACACACACACACGCGCGCGCGCACGCACGCACGCACGCGCCAGGAGTGGCGGTGTGCGCCTGTAGCCCCAGCTACTTGGGAGGCTGAGGCAGGAGAATCGCTTGAATCTGGGAGGCAGAGGTTGTAGTGAGTGGAGATCCACCGCACTCCAGCCTGGCCGACAGAGTGACACTCCGTCTCCAGAAAAAAAAATAATAATAATAAATAAAAATTAAATTAAATTTGAGCTGGGTGCAGTGGCACACATCAGCTACTCAGAAGGCTAAGGAGGAAGAACTGTTGGCACCTAGGAGTTTGAAACCAGCCTGGGCAACACTGTGAGACCCTATCTCAAAAAATAATAGTAATTCATTTCCTAAACTTACACTAAAATAAATGATTTTTAAAAACAAAGGTCTAAGTACTCACAGCTCATCACTCCCTAGTTACTTCCGTGCATTTCACTCTGACCTAAGCTCTCAAGGTCTTCAGGTCTATTAAGTCAGGGGGCTACATCTGACAGCAAAGCGTGCCAAGTTATTGAAGAAACGCAGTACTAACACTGCTGCTCAGATTTCCTATTTTATGACTGCTACGCCCACAGACCTGTTTGTTTAAAAAATGCCCATTCTGCCATTAAAACAAATTAGTGTAAGATTGTACTAATTTACTAAGTTTTGGTCTTGCCAATAAAACTGACTGAAGAAGAGGAAGAGGCTTACTTCCTTGAGGAAAGGGGACTCCACAGCGAGATATTTAGACACCACGTAAAGGCAGAAGAGGTGACGATCGATCCCAGAGCCAGTCATGGCGAGGCGATACATCAGCTGATGCTTCTCAGATGCCAACTTGAACAATTTCAGCCTCTGTTCCACCTGAGTGAGAAGGCAGGAAGGACATATGATGCTTGTCTCAAGTTGACCGGTTATGGATCTAAGTTTCAAAATGAAGAGAGGCCAGGCCCAGTGGTTCATGTCTGTAATCCCAGCACTTTCGGAGGCTGAGGTGGGTGGATCACCTGACGTCCGGAGTTTAAGACCAGCCTTGCCAACATGGCAAAACCCTGTCTTACTAAAAACACAAGAATTAGCCGAGCGTGGTGGCGGGCGCCTGTAATCCCAGCTACTTGGGAGGCTGAGGCAGGAGGCACTGCAAACTCCACCTCCCGGGTTCAAGCAATTCTCCCGCCTCAGCCTCCTGAGTAGTTGGGACTACAGGTGCCCACCACGACACCTGGCTAATTTTTTTCTACATTTTTGGCAGAAACAGCATTTCACCATGTTGCCCAGGGTGGTTTCAAACTCCTGAGCTCAGGTAATCTGCCTGCCTAGGCCTCTCAAAGTGCTGGGATTACAGGCATCAGCCACCATGCCCACGCTGACAGCCTTTCCAGAATGAAGTTTGTCTCGGAAAAAAAGAACCCTGGTCTGTGTGTCTCCCGGGGGTCAGGAGGAAGCACCAGCACGCTGGGGTCAGGTGGACCCAGTGGCCCTGGTCTGACCTCGGCCACTTATGAGCTGAGTGGCCCAGCAGCTGCCGAATTCATCTAAGCCTCTGTTTCTTTGTCTATGGAAATGTTGACACTTCTCAGGACCACAGCTAAGAACTTAAAGGACAGTGTACAGAAGGCCCCCAGGCCCCAGCCTGGCACTTGGGGCTCAGCATGGCAACAGCTCTAATAATCAATGCAAGGTTTCCATGCAACAGTCACTGCTCGCCTACCCTGATGCCAACTACCCGTCCAGTTCTGAAGAAGCCATCTGCTACCCTTCCTCACTGCTGTGCCCTGGTCTAATTTAAAGGCTCTCAGGAAGTAGAAGATGATTTGGAGAAGTATTATTTGTAACATGCGTCCCTGTACCTGTCCCTACCTTTACCTTTTAATACTTTTTGTTCCCCTGAAAGGGGCAGAGGGAAGAAGCTGAAATGAGCATCCCTGAAGAAGAAGGTACGGGAATGACGCGATCAGAGAAGCTGGAGTGACAGCCTCCAGATGTCTTTTAGGGAAGCGTGACAAGCACGCTGTGCTCACAGCCTGATGGTGCATTACCGTCTGGGCTGGGTCCACCATGGCCCGCACGAAGTCACACGACTCAGTGGTGCAGGAGCGCACCGTCTCCGTCCTCCCCTCTCGGAAGAGCCGGGTCATGGAGGCTTCGTATGTGAGGCAAAACTTGCCCATGTCCTGGGGAGAGAGGAGTACTTTAGCACATGGCAGGGCAGGCTGATATGTCTAAAACGTAAGGAGGGATTGGGGAGGTCAACGAGGAGAGTGGACTTTATCTTCAAGTTTTTTTGAGATGGGTCTTACTGTTGCCCAGGCCAGAGGGCAGGAGCATGATCACAGCTCACTGCAGCCCTGACCTCCCCCAGCTGAGGTGACCCTCCCACCTTGGCCTCCTGAGCAGGTGGGACTAAATTGTTTTTATTTTTTGTAGAGATGGGGTTTTGCCATGTTGCCCAAGTTGGTCTTGAACTCCTAGGTCAAGCGATCCACCCGCCTTGGCCTCCCAAAGTTCTGGGATTACAGGCGTGAGCCACTGTGCCCAGCCCATTGTCAACTACGTTTTCAGTCTCCAGCCACTTTTACATGTGAGCAGTTACGTGGCAGCAGACAGAGGTGTCACTGGCTTCAGGAAGCGCCTGGTGGAGGTGGAGGTCAGTTTCTAGGTTAACCAGGTTTCTGTTTCAAGATGCAACTGATACCATGACACTCCCCCCGACCCGCCCCCGCCGCCCCAGTCCCGCACACCTCTGCTGCATTCCCTCCATGCTAAGGGTGCAGCCTGAAGCCATGTACAGGAGGAATGCTGTGCACAGCAGGGGATCTGCCTTTGAAATGATTTAAAGACACAATGTACTGCCTGGAGCAATTCCACCATGTCTGGAAGATGGTGAGAATATCTGGCAGAGAGACTGTGCTTGGGTGCAGGAGGAATGCCCTTTAGCAGGAAGGCAGGAAGTGGGCGGGGGCTGGAGCCAGAAGCACAGCCACTGCCCCTGTTAGCCGGGAAGCCTCTGGTCTTTTTGGAAAGCTCCTATTTTCTGGGTGAAACAGAAGAAAGGGGGCCTGCTGAGAGTTGGGCTGGGGAGGAGGTGCTGGCAGCGAGTAAGCGGTGTGATGAGGCATTAAGGGGTGTGGAAACGCAGTGCCTGGGCCCACTGGGGTCTGTGCTCATTCGTGGGGAAAGGAGACAAGCCAGCTGTTGAATGCTTTTCTCCAGCTGGGCCAGCTCGTCGCAAGCAGAATCACAGAAGCTGGAGAGCTGGGCCGAACCCGGGAGGTGCTGCAGGCTCCCCAGGCAATTTCAGGGGGACCAGGGAGCCAAGGTAAGGGATGATCCCAGTGGGCCATGGAACCACAGCCAGAGAGGAGGAAAGGGAGGGTGGGGATGGGGTCAAGGAACGTGGCCATCTGGGCCTGGAAAAGACGGCGCGGCAGGAAGGGCTGGTGGCCCCTGAGGCTGAGCTTTGGCAGAGATGCCAGGACAGTGCGGCAAGGGCTTCTGATGAGAACAGCAGATGTTGAAGAAGACAAAGACCAAGTCCAAGGGAGCACTCAGCCGTGGGAGTAACAGCACATGCACAATGCCCCAGGAGGGGGCCCGGGGCCACCGGGTCAGCTCAAAGAGGACCAGGTTCCAAGCAGGGATGGGAAAGTGATAAGCAGCAGTTTGTGGACCCAAATGATTCCTGACCAGACATATCCCTGTGCACCCTGGCACAGGCCCTGGGGGCCCCAGGGTGGCAGACCAGCCAACCTGCAGAGGCGAGCCAACCATGTGGTGAGCCAACACTGTCAAATGAACCCAGAAGAGGGTGCCACAGTCAAGGCTGGGCTTCCCAGGCTGCCATCCAGACCCAGAAGTAGCAGTGCCTGGGCCTGGCCACTGCCGAGCTGGCAGGGAGTTTGTGCTGGACCCTGGAACCCAGCGAGGCCTGGGACCAGGAGCCAGAAGGAGCACAGGGCCTGCTCAGCTGGGGAAGGCCTGGCGCCTACGCACAGGCCCTGCTCAAGTCAGGTTCCTCAGTGCAGCCAAGGTCTCTGGAGGAGAGGAGGACCCTGCAGAAGGAAGTGTCTTCCTGGTTACAGGACCAGGGCTCCGTGAAATGAGAGCATGTCAGCCAGCAGAAAAAGGAAACCGAGAGCGTCAACAAGAGCAGCGGCTCCGTAGAGGGAAGCATCTGGAGACCACGAGGGCACATCGGAAGCCAACACTGAGCAGCACATGCAGTGAGGATACAGCTGAGCCCCCAAGATGCCCCCAGCACAGCGGGCCGCCTCGGGGAGCTCTCTCCCCCACCCCACAGATGCCACCAACCCTGGTGGCATGACAAGATACTCGAGATTCCCTCGGGGTCAGGAGTCACAGGCCTGGGGCCTGCCATGAGGATGAGGGGCCTCCTGCTTCCCACACTGACAGTGAATGTGCCTTTCAGAGCGCTTCCTGCGTCTCCCTAACTCAGGGTGCTTCACGGGGGCTCATGATGGAGAAGTCAGGAGTGGGAAAGGGGGAGAGGCAGATATAAGGGAACACAGAAATGTGGCATTTTAGAGATTTAATAAACTTGAACTATATGATGCAGTGATTCATTTGAAGTCTATGTTCCAATATCAAACTTCATGTAAGTTATGAGAATAGTCACACCTTGTGCCCAGTTTAAAAGACAGTCATCTAAAAAACCTCTTGGCAAATGTTGAATATTGGTGTGCCAGCCCCACATGACCTCAGATGCCATCAAAGAGCCAAACCAGGTTATAACTGCGGCACTCTTGACCCACTGTAACCAACCACCATCAGGAGGGTGGCCCTTCGCTGCCACCAAAACATCTGCAGTTTCTAAGAAGCAGGATCCAAAGACAGTCTATAGATACACCGACATATACGGCACCCCACACTAGCACTGCCACTGCGGGGCTAACGCTTCAGCTTGGTAGCGCTGGGGATTTTTCACCTCTAGTTTCCCCCTCACCCAAAAAAAATTCCAAAGCCGAAAAAAAAAAAAAGGAAGCAAATAACTGCAGACTAGAATTAAAGCTGCGCAGTGTCAGCATTCAATCCATATTCAATATTCAATACTGCTTTATTGATGCTCCCGGCACAAGGACAGTGTTGTGAGACCCATCATGCCCTTGCCCTCAGTGAGCACACGTTCTAGCAGGAGAGACGGACGATGAACAAAAAAAATACATATCACATCAAGTCAGGTGCACTGAACACAAATAACACAGGGACAGGGAACAGAGCAATGGGGGTGGGGCTACTTTTTTTTTTCTTCTTTGAGACAGTCTTGCTCTGTAGCCCAGGCTGGAGTGCGGTGGAGTGATCTCAGCTCACTGCAACCTCTGCCTCCTGGGTTCAAGCAATTCTCATGCCTCAGCCTCTTGGGTAGCTGGGATTACAGGCACGTGCCATCACAGCCGACTAATTTTTGTATTTTTAGTAGAGACAGGGTTTCACCATGTTAGTCAGGCTGGTCTTGAACTCCTGAACTCAAATGATCTGCCTGCCTTGGCCTCCCTAAGTGCTGGGATCACAGGCATGAGCCACTGCGCCCAGCATAGGTAGGGGCTACTTTAAAAAGGAGGTGGTAACATCACTGCTCTAACCAACTACATCTCCTTGGGGAGATGTGAACTTGGTTGGGAAATATATCATTATTTTAATTTCCTGTAAGCTCCAACTGGAAGACGGCATTTAGAAGCACAGGCAATAAACCACAGTATTCACTGGCAGTGCCTGTGACTTTGAATAGAAAATCACAGGTGTTTTCATGTCAAATTATGGTTGGTGCAGTATCTAGTCCAACATTTTATATATACTCAACACTACTTCAATATTATGGCAGTTACCAGACCCACCACCCGATCTTATTATTTAATGCATCAATGAAGAATTATACGGCTGGGTACAGTGGTTGACGCCTGTAATCCCAGCACTTTGGGAGGTTGAGGCGGGCAGATCTTGAAGGCAGGGTGACAGAGCAAGGCTCCATCAAAAAAAAAAAAAAAAAAAAAAAAATTATATTTACCGTGCCACAAATATATGTTTAAAATATTTTGGCATATGCACTTTAACTGATGACTCCTATAACTTCATTTTATGCTTTTTAAACATTAGTCTGAGAGGGGTCCCCAGCCTCTCCCAGGCTGGCCAAGGGGTCAGGGCACAAAGAAGGTTCGGATGACTGGAGGAGACCCTCCGGGCCACAGCAGAGGTTCTGCACTGACGAAGAACCACAGGGATGCCCTGCAGCTCCCATCTGGGTAGAGATGGGTCTGAATGTTAATTTTTGAATGACTAAATCTGATGTATAATTTTAATAGATTACTTCAATGGATCCATCATTTTTATTTTATTTTTCATTTTTTTGAGACAGAGTCTCACTCTGTCACGCAGGCTGGAGTGCAATGGCGCGACCTCAGCTCACTGTAACCTCCACTTCCCAGGTTCAAGGGATTCTCCAGTCTCAGCCTCCCAAGCAGCTGGGATTACAGGCACCTGCCACCACGCCCAGCTAATTTTTTTTGCATTTTCTGGAAGAGACGGGGTTTCACCATGTTGGCTAGGCTGGTCTCGAACTCCTGACCTCAGGTGATCCACCCACCTTGGCCTCCCAAAGTGCTGGGATTATAGGCATCAGCCACCACGCCCGGCCAAGGATCCATCATTTTTAATAGCTGGAGTGCTATATGAACAACTGGCTTTGGAGAAGAGGACCTGGGTGTTTTTAACCAGAGGGCAAAGAATAGACATAAGCATTAGTTATTACAACAAACGATCCTTAACTTTAAAAACGTAGCTTGATTTCTTTGAGGGTGACTGTAATACATGTTTGTGCAAAAACTCAGAAAAATATAAGAAAATAAAGAGCAACCTTCACGATACCATCTCCTAACATTTTGCATCTATCCTTTCTAGACTTTGCATATAATGAGGCAAGAGTCGGGAAACACGTAAAATGCAGACCAGGCTGTGCACGCCAGGCACTCTCTGTGGTGACTACTCCACCCTCCCACTGGCGTGAAAAGTGCCACAGACAACATGTGAAAGCCGGACATGGCTGTGCCCAGAAAGCTTCACCGATGAACACTGAGACTTCACGTAATTTTCACACATGACAAAGTATTGGTCGCCTTTTGATTTCTTTTCAACTGTTAAATATATGAAACCAGCCGGGCGCGGTGGCTCAAACCTGTAATCCCAGCACTTTGGGAGGCCGAGGCGGGTGGATCACGAGGTCAAGAAATCGAGACCATCCTGGTCAACATGGTGAAACCCCGTCTCTACTAAAAATACAAAAAATTAGCTGGGCATGGTGGTGCGTGCCTGTAATCCCAGCTACTCAGGAGGCTGAGGCAGGAGAATTGCCTGAACCCAGGAGGCGGAGGTTGCGGTGAGCCGAGATCGCGCCATTGCACTCCAGCCTGGGTAACAAGAGCGAAACTCTGTCTCAAAAAAACAAACAAACAAACAAAAATATATGTATATATATGAGAAACCATTCTCAGTTTTAAAGCCATTTAAAAAAAAAAAGGGAAGGGCCAGGTTTGGCCTGTGAGTCAGAGTCTGCAGATCACTGTAAGAAACAGCTGACTTCCACTTTTATGACTATTTTTCTGTATGCTATGCCATAGATGGCCGGACACGGTGGCGCACCCCTGTAATCCCAGCCCTTTGGGAGACCCAGGCAGTGGATTGCTTGAGCCTTCGGAGTTCGAGACCAGCCCCATGATGAAACATGGTGAAACCCATGTCTACAAAAAATACAAAAATTAGCCAGGCCTGGTGGTGCATGCCTATAGTCCCAGCTACACAGGAGACTGAGGTGGGAGGATGCCTGCACCCAGGGAGGTGGAGGATGCAGTGAGCCGTGATGGTGCCACAGCACTCCAGCCTGGGCAAGAGTGAGACCCTATCTCAAAAAAAAAAAGATATATATATATATATATACACACACACACATATATATGCCATCGATATCACCTAATAGCTATATAATATTCTGCTGTATGAAAATACCATATTTTAATTTAGTATCATGAAAGGAAGATTCACTTTGCTGAAAGGAAAAGATCACGCTGACAGCTGAGTTGTGCAAGAGGCTGCCTTGCACAGAGTGCAAGCAGGGAGTGACAGATAAAAGGCGAAACCTCTCCACTCTGTTCACTGGACCTTGTGTAACGAATACGTAATTGACTATTCCCCTGCTGCTGCTTTTCTCTTGTAACATGTGAATTCCCTAAGGTGACCATCCCTCCCTCCTTCCCCTTCAGCCTGCTTTTCCCCTTTAAATACCGAAGCTGTCAAAATCACCTTTGGAGAAAGGCACAGGGCTGTCTCCGGACACGCATCCTTAACCTTGGCAAAATTAACTTCTCAATGGACTGAGACCTGTCTCAGACACTTTCTGGTTTCCAGCATTTCTTCCTTTTTTTTTTTTTTGAGACAGAGTTTCATTCTTGTTGCTCAGGCTGGAGTGTAGTGGCATGGTCTCAGCAGCTCACTGCAACCTCTGACTCCTGAGTTCAAGCGATTCTCCCGCCTCCCAAGTAGCTGGGATTACAGGTGCGTGCAACCATGCCCGGCTAATTTTAGCAGAGATGGGGTTTCACTATGTTGTCCAGGCTGGTCATGAACTCCTGACCTCAAGTGATCCATCTGCCTCAGCCTCCCAAAGTGCTCGGATTACAGGCATGAGCCACAGCACCCGGCCAAATTTCTTTGAATTTCTACAGTGAGCTTGCTCACGCATGTGTTTTGTGTACCTGCCCTTTTTCATGGATCATCTGCAGGGTCAAAGTTATTCTTCCCTGACGCACGTTTCCAGCTTTGTGGTCTGTGCTGCTCACAGGCCTGCTGTGGGGCCCCCAAATTTATTAAAACTATTCCCAGCTGCTGCTATGAACATCCCTGCCTCAGTCCACCCTTACCAACACGAAAAGAAGCCTTTACTAATCCCATATGCAAAAATTGAGTCTTGTTTAAGTTGCACTTGTTAGATTCTTGCTAAGATTAAGCTTATTACCTACACTTGTTGACTGTATTTTTTTTCTCTTGTGAGCCAGTTTCTGCTTTGACTCCTTACTTCTCTTGGACCGTTTATTTTTTTCCAAAGGTAACCACTTAGCCAGAATTCCCAACTCCATTTACTCATCAGCTCCCCCACCTCCAAGTGATGTCAAATGCTCCCTTCATTACATTATTTCCTGTATGAGGACTGCAGCATTTTATTTTTATTTAAAAAAATTGTTTTGAAGATAGAATCTTGCTGTCATCCACGCTGTAGTGCAGTGGTGTGACCACGGCTCACTGCAGCCTACACCTCCTGGGCTCAAGTGATCCTCTCAGTTTAGCCTCCCGAGTACCTTAGACTACAGGCGTGTGTCACCATGCTGGGCTAATTTTTTTTCTTTGTATTTTTCGTACAGAGTCTTGCCATATTGTCCAGTCTGGTCTCAAACTCCTGGGCTCAAGTGACCCACCTGCCTCAGCCTCCTAAAGTTCTGGGATTATAGAAGTGAGACCACTTTAAATTAATCTCTACAATCTTCTAACTCCTACACTTTGAGTTTTAGGCTTTGAAAAGTACCTGTCCACCTCCTCCTGTCCCGCCTCCACCTGATTGCTTTACTTTTCAAGAATGTTACGGGTGACTCTCAAATGTTAACCTTTTAAGACAAGCTTCAAGATCAATGGGGCAAGCTCCTCTCCTGACGCCCCTGCCTGACCTTTCACTCTGTTCATATTAAATGTGTGAACTGGGCTGGCGCAGTGGCTCACGCCTGTAATCTCAGCACTTTGGGAGGCTGAGGCCAGTAGATCACAGTAGGTCAGGAGCTCAAGACCAGCTTGGCCAACATGGTGAAACCCTGTCTCTACTAAAAATACAAAAAATTAGCCGGGCGTGGTGGCAGGAACCTGTAGTTCCAGCTACTCAGGAAGCTAAGGCAGGAGAATCACTTGAACCTGGGAGGTGGAGGTTGCAGTGAGCTGAGATCATGCCACTGCACTCGTCTTAAAAAAAAAAAAAAAAAAAAAAAAAAAAAAAAAAAAGTGTGAACTGGAAACATCCCCGCCTCTATGGTGCTGAAATTTTTTTAAATCCAAAATCACGGCTTTTTCTCCCTCTTCCTGGGGGGGAGTTGGGGGTGGGTGGTCCTCAGCCTTCTTCCCAGAGTCCGGTCTGCTTTATACACATATGCCTGGGGGGTGGGGTCCCCAGATTCTAGTTTCTATTACATTCTCTTATTATATTTCCCACTTGGCCAATGTCCTTATGCAAGAAAGCTGCTGGTCTGTGTGGCCTGCTCACTGAGCTCTGAATCCTAAAAGCCTTTCTGCTGTTCCATCTCCTGAGCAGACATAAATGTTCCTCCTGCCCGATTACCCTGTCAGCTGCTGGAGGCATCCTGATCTTTCTTGTTTTAATGGAGCCGCCTCCCACACTTTTACCTTGAAGCAATAGCTAGCTATTAATACACGATGCCATTTATCCTGCTAAGGAAACAGCCCTATTACTAAGGCCCTTGACCAAGAGTTGTTATCAGGAATGGATGTTAAATGTGAAACGTCTCCTTAGGATCTGTAAAACTCATGATCTAGGCTCTTCTCTGACCCAGCAGGATGGTTTAGGGTATGACTGGGTTTACTGACACAAAGCCAGTCTCTCACCACTGGTGTGGCCACTGTTGATGACTATTCTTTTCCTACAGTGCTAGATTCTACTTGCTAAGATTTTTTACTTTTTAATTTTTTTTTTTTTTTTTTGAGATGGCATCTTGCTCTGTGGCCCAGGCTGGAGTGCAGTGGCATGATCTTGGCTCACTGAAACCTCCACCTCCCAGGTTCGAGCGATTCTCCTGCCTCAGCCTCCTGAATAGCTGGGATTACAGGCACGTGCCACCACACCTGGCTAATTTTTGTATTTTTAGTAGATACGGGGTTTTACCATGTTGGTCAGGCTGGTCTCGATCTCTTGGCCTCATGATCTGCCCACCTCGGCCTCCCAAAGTGCTGGGATTGCAGGCATGAGCCACGGCGCCTGGCCCCATTTGCTAAGGTTTCACTGGGGGGTCTCTGCATTTCCATTCATGAGGGGAGCTGGTCTGTGCTTCCTTTCTCTGTGTCTAGCTGCAGCACAGTGGTGAAAGCCACAGGTTCTGGAACAAGCCTTCCTGGAGCCAATCTCAGTCCCACCACGTGTGAGCTGCAGACCTCAGGCAAGATGCTTCACCTCGAGTGTGTAAGGCGGAGAGGGAGATGCCCTCCTCGGGACTGCCCTCATATTTCACTCGCTCCTGCAAAGTACTTGGCACAGTGGATGGTGCCCCTTCCAGCTCATTCCCACACTCGGGCCACGTGGGTTCCAGGGAGTGAATGGGGTGGCTTCCTTTCTTTGTGGCGTCTCTGAGCTGCAAGCTCTTTGGAGCCACGAGGGTGGCTCCTTGACAACCTCTCACTTTGCTCCATGGACCAGAGACCTTTTTAGGCGTTCTACCTTGAGTGGGCATGACTGATTTGTATGGCCTGCAGAGCAGTCATTTCATCAAGTTTTGAATGTACTAAAAGGCCGGGCGCGGTGGCTCACACCTGTAATCCCAGCACTTTGGGAGGCCGAGGTGGGCGGATCATGAGGCCAAGAGATCGAGACCATCCCAGCCAACGTGGTGAAACCCTGTCTCTACTAAAAAATACAAAAATTAGCTGGGCATGGTGGCGCGCGCCTGTAGTCCCAGCTATGCAGGAGGCTGAGGCAGGAACATTGCTTGAACCCAGGAGGTGGACATTGCAGTAAGCCATGATTGTGCCACTGCACTGCAGCCTGGCACCTGGCGACAGAGCGAGACTCTGTCTCAAAAAAAAAAGAAAAAGAAAACAAAAAGGAAATGTACTAAAATGGAACACAGCACTCCCTTACTAAACTCCTCTCTGTCAGCTGCACGTACTTGCAGGGAATTCTTTTAAAAAAGAAAAAATGTAAAAAGCTAAACTAACACCTTTTCTGTATCTGTGGTGTGCACTGCCTGCGCATGCTCATACTGCACATTTATGGGCAAAGTCTGCTCGTCAGTTCTCAAAATCCAGCTCATTGACTCTGAGATGAGATGCCCCTGTTCCGTGTCACCTTTCAGTCACATGATCTTTAGTCACATCATCTGTCACAGACAGGAGCCTGTCACCACATTCTTGGTGCTCTGCCCAGCTGCTTTTGGTTCACGCATAGCAAGCACGTTACTTGACAAAGCAAAGCTTCATGACCGTTACAGTCCTTACAGAACTGTACGAACATGCATTTTAAATACGATTTCAGCCCATTCATTCCATTAACACTGCCTCTTCCTTCTCTGTAACTGTTTGTTTTCTTAAGTTTGGGTGGAGTGGGCATAGACTCTGGAGCCACTGGTCGGCTTTATCCCTGCCTAGTGCCATCCTGGCAAACACCTGGCCTCTCTGCACCTCAGTTTCCTCACCCATAAAATGAGATAACAAGAGTTTCTGGGCATAATGGGGACTTGTAAATTTCTTTAAATGGGATAATGAGAGTGCCTTCCAGGTGGAGAGACAGTGAAGCATGATGTACGTGAACCACTGAGCAAAGCTCAACAATGGCACAGCCGTTACCATGGTTGGGGGGAGCAGTGCCACACGCTGCATATGTGTACAGCACTCAAGTCTTGAATAAGGCCGGGCGCGGTGGCTCACACCTGTAATCCTAGCACTTCGGGATGCCGGGGCAGGCGGATCACCTGAGGTCAGGAGTTCAAGACCAGACTGCTCAACATGGGGAAACCCCATCTCTACTAAAAGTACAAAAAATTAGCCGGTCGAGGTGGCAGGCACCTGTAATCACAGCTAATCGGGAGGCCAAGGCAGGAGAATCATTTGAACCCGGGAGGTGGAGATTGTAATGAGCTAAGATCACACCATTGTACTCCAGACTGTGGGTCAAGATGGCCAGGGGGAGACCTATGTTAATTCTAGCTAAATAATTAGCTTACTTGGCTCAGAGTACACTGAAGTTTATACACTGAACTAAACTATATTATCGGTGCCGTTAATTAGAAATCAAGCGGCAACAGGAGGCCTAAGGTAAAGACCATCCGAGAATGCAGGAACACTGCGGAGCACGCGATACTGCTCTGGTCCTGCAAATGCATTCTCAGCATGGAGACTGCATGAGGGCCTTGTAAAGAGGGCTTATGCAAAGATCTCTGCTTTTCTCCTCCTTGCCAGCCCCCATCTGCAAAGCCCCTCCCTCTTGTGAGCAGAAGGGAGGTGACCTCTGCTCACAAGATCCAGGAGGGTCTTTGCAGATGGGAGCTGGCAAAGAGGAGAAAAGCCTTGCTGGGCAGAGATCACGGAATGCCTCAGGCTCTGCCTAGGTTCTCGGAATATGGAGTGATTTCAGTTGTTCTATGTCCTCAGTGCTGCGGAGATAAAAACCCCTCGATGCACTGGGTGTGGTCAGGACCCCAAGGCTCCTCATGATACAGCCGCACCCTAATAACAATTGGTGGTAAACTCAGAGTTCCAGTTTAGCACGTCTTAGAAGGATCTCAAGTGCACTCCACCCAGCTATCTTACCCACTCCTTCACCCTCCCCTTCCACGCCCATAAGATCAATGAGATTGCGCACATAATAAAATTGTTTGGAGCCCAGAGCTCCGGGCCAAGCGGTTCCCACGCTTGACAGTCCCCTGGACCCGTGCTGTAAATTCTACTCTCGTGTCTCTGTCTTTATTTCCTTTTCTCCATCCCTCGTCACCGCTGGGACTAAGGGCACCCACATATGGGGTTGGATTGGGACTCAACACAGCCTGGGCAACAGGGGTGAAACTCAGTCTCAAAAAAAAAAAAGTTCAGACTATTTCAAGCTAATGCCACAGTGACTTCTGCTGCCCCTGGGAACCAAGGGCCCCCTGCTCTGGGATGGAATGCTCCCTCCAAGGGACAAGAAGACCCATTTACATCCCCATTTCCGCCCCTGCTAGGTGTGCAGGCTGTTCCTCCAACAGGGGCCGTCAGGTGCAAGCCAAAAATGGCCAGTGCTCAGAAGGAGAAGGAAATACCACGTCTTTCTGCCTGTATACAGGGGATCCGGCCCAGGGCATCTCCAAGTAGCTGGAATTTCCCCTTTTACAAAAGGGGATGCCAAAGGCCAGAGACGCTAAGTAATCTGCCCACAGACATCACTTAATGTATAATATTCCACTGTATGAAAATACCATGATTTAATTTAGTATCATGAAAGGAAGATTTATTCTGCCAAAAGAAAAGGATTAAGCTGAGTCACGCAAGAAGCCTGCTTTTCATTTTGTTCCCAAGCAGAGAGTGAGGATGAAAGGTGAAAAGTTCCACTCTGTGCTCACCTGACCTGCGTAAAGTGCAGATTTACCGAGTGCCAGAGGAATACATAACTGACTGTTCCCCTACCTGCCAGGAGTATTTCCACTTTCACAAATACTGGCAAATGCTAGGATTCCAGGCTTATTTTGAGGCTCAACTCTCCCTGTGTAGAGTGATGAGGTCTCACTTTGTCCCCATCCCCCAGACTCTCCCTCTCCCGCGCGGGTCAGATGGGGGTCTACACCCGCTGGAGGGGGCTTTGGGAACTTCGCGCCTGTCCATGGTGGAACACCCCACACCACCCGGCCCCGGAGATCCGGAAGCGGCTGTGATTCGGTTTCGGGCCTTCCCTCCCCACTAGGTGAACGGTCTTGGGCAGCTGTAGGAACCTCCCAAAAGCTCACGAGAAAACCCGAGGCGGTCGGTTCTCACCTTGTAGTGCGCCAGCTGGAGGGCCAGCTGCACAAAGGCGTCCGGGCTGGTGCGACATTTCTTGATGATTCCTTTACCAAAGGCTTCGAATGGGAAGGAATGGAAATCCACATCGTTCGCCAGAAGATTTGCGGTGTTCAGGGAGGTCTCTATAACCTCTTGACACTTGAGAGAAAGAAGAAAAAGAAAGTACTGGCACACGCCCGGAAGGAAATGGAGGCTGTTTTTTCGTGCAGCTACAAACTCGGTACTGGGAGGCACACCGGCGTTTTCTCGGCCCAGAGGCCCCAGTAAGTTAGGAGCACGGCTCCCTGGCCTCCGAGGAGCAGCGGGAGCGTTATGGTAGGTAGACGGTCTGACTGGAGCAGGGCAGGAGAGGGCTTCCTCCGACACACATTGGGATGTCGGGGACCATCAGTGACGGCCAGGTGGTTCTTAACTGTCTCTCTAAAATAACAACTTGTCACAGCTGGGTGCCAGGGAATGGCAGCTCCCAACAGACAGAAACACCTGGAGCTGGCCGGCCGTGGGTGGCCGACGCCTGTAATCCCAGCACTTTGGGAGGCCCAAGCAGGTGGATCACAAGGTCAAGAGCTGGAAAACCAGCCTGGCCAATATGGTAATACCCCGTCTCTACCAAAAATACAAAAAAAAAAAAAAAAAAAAAATTAGCCGGGCGTGGTGGCGGGCGCCTGTAATCCCAGCTACTCGGGAGGCTGAGGCAGGAGAATCACTTGAACCTGGGAGGCGGGGGTTGCAGTGAGCCGAGATCGCGCCACTGCACTCCAGCCTGGGTGACTGGAGAAAGACTCCAACTCAAAAAAAAGAAAAAAAGAAAAAGAAACACCTGGAGCTGGTGACCAGCAGCTTCCTGATTAAAAAAATCTCAGGCACTGGACGACTGGGCTCAAGCATGCGCATTGAGAGGCAAAATGGCGGCGTCTAACTGGCGTAGGACCTTCCTCTAGGAATACTAAAAGACCACCTCAAGTGAGCATGCGCACAACTCCTGCAACCACATCGCGCATGCTCCGGTCGCCAGCGCCGGCAGCCACTGGGCATGCGGACAGCCCACCCCAAGGGAGGAACGCAAGACCCTGGAAGCATGTCAGCGTATAAAACCTCAAGTCAAGGCCGGGCGCGGTGGCTCAAGCCTGTAATCCCAGCACTTTGGGAGGCCGAGGCGGGTGGATCACGAGGTCAAGAGATCGAGACCATCCTGGTCAACATGGTGAAACCCCGTCTCTACTAAAAATACAAAAAATTAGCTGGGCATGGTGGCGCGTGCCTGTAATCCCAGCTACTCAGGAGGCTGAGGCAGGAGAATTGCCTGAACCCAGGAGGCGGAGGTTGCGGTGAGCCGAGATCGCGCCATTGCACTCCAGCCTGGGTAACATGAGTGAAACTCCGTCTCAAAAAAAAAAAAAAAAACCTCAAGTCAAAACGTCAGGCCGCGCTCCTGATCGCTCAACTTGGCCACCCGGCCCTCTTCCAAATGTACTTTCTTTCTCTCATTCCTGCTCTCAAGTTTTTAAATAAACTTTCTCTCCAGATCTGAAACTTGCTTTGGTCTCTCCTGCCTTCTGCCCCTCAGTCAAATTCGTTCTGAGAAGGCCAGAACTGAGGTTGCTGAGGACCAGCATGGATACGTTCCACCGCTAACAGGAACATTGGTAGGGATGGGGGCACCCTGGCTTCCAGTGAGGCCCTAAAGGGTGTTTCAAATAGTCACACATCATCTCATTACGCCCACTGTCGTCATACAGTGGCAATCGAGAAACACATTTTTGACTTTTTATTTTTTATTTATTTCAGACAAGGTCTCACTCTGTTGCCCAGGCTGGAATGCAGTGGCGCCATCTCTGCTCACTGCAACCTCCGCCTCCCAGGTTCAAGCGATTCTCCTGCCTCAGCTTCCCAAGTAGCTGATTCTACAGGTGCCCACCACTGCCCCCGCTAACTTTTGTATTTTTAGTAGAGATGGGATTTCACCGTGTTGTCCGGGCTGATCTTGAACTCCTGACCTCAGGTGATCACCCGCCTTGGCTTCTCAAAGTACTAGGATTACAGGCGTGAGTCACTGCGCCCAGCCGATAAACACATTTTTAAAAACAAATCTTTGAATGTATTTTGCATATGAGAAGGAAAAAAGAAAAAAAAATCTTAAAAAATAAATGGACAACCATACAATGAAATTTTATTCAGCACTAGGAATAAATGAGCCATAAAACTATGAAAAAACTTGGAAGAAATTTAAATGGTTACTACTAAGTGAAAGAAACCAATCTGAAAAGGCTACACATGGATGATTCCAATGACAGCAGCAACACTTTATCCACAGGATCCATTGCAAGACCCTCGGTGGATGTCTGAAAGCTCAGATAGTGCAGAACACTACAGAGACGGCGTTTCCTCCAGCTCCTAACCAAGACAGCCACTAAGTGGGTGGCATCTACAGCATGAACACACTGGACAAAGCGATGACTCCATCCTGGGTGGGACCACACAGGGCAGCAGGAGGTTTCATCACGTTACTCAGAATAGCATGCAACTTAAAACTCATGAATTGTTGACTTCTGGAATTTTCTGTTTAATATTTTTGGACCTTGGAATTGAAATCTCAGAAGGTGGCACCTCAGCTAATGGGGGGAAGTACTGTATCTGACATTCTGGAAAAGGTAAAACTATGCGGACAGTGACTATGATTCACGGTTGCCAGGGGCTGGCAGGAAGGAAGAATACATAGGTGAAGCACAGAAGGTTTTTGCAGTGAAACGATGCTGTACGACACTGTAATGGCAGGCACAGGGCATTGTCCATGTGTCCAAACCCAGACAATGTACAACACCGAGGGTAAATTTTGGACTTCGGGGGATAATGACGGGTTGGTGCAGGTGTGTTAGCTGGAACAAATGCATCACTCTGTTGGGGATGTGGATAGCTGGGAAGGCTGTGTACGTGTGGGGAGAGGGGTATATGGGAACTCAGCTTTGCTGTGAACCCAAAACTCCTCTAAAAAATAAAGTCTGTTAAAATAAATTTTTAAAAAATAAATGATAAGTGACTTGGTCAGTTACCAGGTCCCTAATCCCAAGTGCTCTGCGGAGGTTACGGCTCTCTGCAGAACCCACACCAGCCCTGGGGCCATAGGGCACGCAGAAGCAATGGGCTAAAACCACAGCACTAGACACAGTACCTCACTATGTGGAAAATTATTTCTGGCTGGGTGCGGTGGTTCGTGCCTGTAGTCCCAGCACTGTGTGAGGCCAGATGGGTGGCTTGCTTGAGCTCAGGAGTTTGAGACCAGCCTGGCAACGGGGCAAAACCCCGTCTCTACCAAAAACATAAAAATTAGCTGGGCGTGGTGGCACACACCTGTGGTCCCAGGTACTTGGGAGGCTGAGGTGGGAGGATTGCTGGACCCTGGAAGTTGAGGCTGCAGTGAGCTGTGACTGCACCACTGCACTCCTGCCTGAATGACAGAACAAGACACTGTTTCAAATAAACAAATAAAAATTTTAAAAAAGAAAATGGTATTTTGGACTCCAGGAATTTCTCCTTGGATTAAGTGAACTAGGATTTGGTATTTGCAACCCTAAAATTCCTTCCCAAAGGGCTCCTGTGCCTCTGAGAGTGTTTAAGAGGTACCAAAATGAATTAAACTTTGAGAATTATAAATCAGCAATTTAGAGGCATTCAGCTCTAACCTATGTGATTTTGGCTTCCATTTTTTATTGTGAGCATTTTATAGATGTCTGGTTAAGTTTGAGCTGGAAATCCCACTGACAATCTTAGCCAAAAGCTTCAAACAGAAGAAGAAATATTTACTGAGGTTTCCGAGGCAACAGGAGCTGTGACAGCCCCGCAGACCTCACAAAACTCCCGAGCAAATAACTTTCAGCCTCAGTGGTCTTCAACTTAGCTCATGATTGGGCAGGAACTACAGTTGGAAAATTCATTTGTGAGAGTTCAAATATGTTTCCCATCCCAGGTAAGTAACAATGGTTGGATAAACTGGACTTACTTCCCCTGGGATGTCCCACTGCAGCCTGGTGGGGTAGGGAATGTTCGGATTGGTGTCACCTTTGCAGTGCCCATCCTCCGCATAGCCCATCTGGAGGCTGTCAGTGGACAGGACGTACTGTCAAAAAGAAAACAAAATTATTAAAACTGACAGTGGTACATAAAACACATTCAATCTCCAACACGGACAGAGCCTTGTTCTTTGCAGAGATGTTACAAAGATTGAACCACAGCTGCTAACGCTTCCTGTATGCTCAGCACTGGGTGGAGCTGATCTCCACGTCACATGTGAAACTCTCTGAGCATGTGACAAAGAGAGGACAGGAGAGGGCTAACAGCTTGCTCAAGTTCACGGTGCTCTTTTCACCGGCAGGTAAACCTAAGCCAATTTATTTACTGGGCACCACCTACTGGGGGTCGGAACCACTGTGGCAGCAACGCCATCCAAGCACAGGCGACAGAGCAGACAAGAAGTGTGTTTTGTGAACAAAACAGACAAGAATTCTTGCCCTTCCTTAAAAAGTGAAATATACCTATACGACCCATTAATTTCACTCCTAGGTATATACTCAATGAGACGAAATGAAAAGAGATATTCACACAAAAACTTGCACAGAATGTTCATAGCGGCATTATTCATAACAGCCAAAGAGTACAAACAGCCCAAATGCCCATCCACTGATGAAGAGGTAAACCAAGTGTGGTCGATCCATACAATGGGATAGTATCCAGCCCTAAAAAAGAATGAAGCCCAGATATGTGTTACAATAAGATGAACCTTGAAAGCATCATGTTGAGTGAAAAGCAGGTGGGCGCGGTGCCTCACTTCTGTAATCCCAGCACTTTGGGAGGCCAAGGTGGAAGCATCGCTGGAGGCTGGGAGTTCCAGACCAGCTGGGCAACATGGTGAGATCTCATCTCTACAAAAAGTTTAAAAAATTAGCCAGAGTGTGGTGGCACATGGCCGTAGTCCTAGTTACTGAGAAGGCTGAGGTGGGAGGATCACTTGAGCCCAGGAGGTCAAGGTTACAGTGAGCCATGACTGTGCCACTGCACTCCAGCCTGGACAACAGAGCAGGGCTCTAAAATAGGAAAGAAAACACTGCCGGGCGCAGTGGCTCAAGCCTGTCATCCCAGCACTTTGGGAGGCCGAGGTGGGTGGATCACGAGGTCAAGAGATCGAGACCATCCTGGTCGACATGGTGAAACCCCGTCTCTACTAAAAATACAAAAAATTAGCTGGGCATGGTGGTGCGTGCCTGTAATCCCAGCTACTCAGGAGGCTGAGGCAGGAGAATTGCCTGAACCCAGGAGGTAGAGGTTGCGGTGAGCCGAGATCACGCCATTGCACTCCAGCCTGGGTAAAATGAGAGAAACTCCGACTAAAAAAAAAAAAAAAAAGAAAAAAAAAAGAAAACAAAACAAAGCAAAAGAAAAGAAAAAATAAGCTAGACACAGAAGACCACGTATTGTATGATTCCATCTACATAAGATGTCCAAAATAGGCAAATACAGACAGGTAGAAAGCAGATTAGTGCTTATCAGGAACGTAGGGGAGAATGGAATGAGGGGTTTCTTTTGGAGGTGGTAAAAATATTACAGAATTAGGATGGGTGCACGGCTCATGCGTGTAATCCTAACACTTTGGGAGGCCAAGGCAGGTGGATCACTTTAGGTCAGAAGTTCAAGACCAACCCTGCCAACAAGGGGAAACCCCGCCTCTACCAAAAATGCACAAATTGGCTGGGTGTGGTGACGCGTGCCTGTAATCCCGGCTACTCGGGAGGCTGAGCAGTGGCGACTGGTGCACAACCAGCCTGTGAATATACTAAAATCCACTGAATTGTACACTTCTAAAGGGCAGATTTTAAGGTATGTGACTTATATCTCAACTAAAAAAATTAAATTTTTTAATAAAAGGAATCCCTGTGCTCAGGAAGCTTACATTCTGGTGAGGGAGGCAAAAACAACCCAGGGTCGGGGGTAACTGTCCGCTGGCGAGGGGTGGGGCAGGTGGAGGGCGCCACTAATATGTGGGGGTCACCATCCAGGCCGACCTGAGCCAGTGAAGGAACAGCCCAGTCACAGCTCCAGAAGGGCCTGATGCAGAAACATCAGAAATAAATCAAGAGCAAGGCTGCGTGCGGTGGCTCACGTTTGTAATCTCAGCACTTCGGGAGGCTGAGGCAGGCAGATTGTTTGAGCCCAGGAGTTCAAGACCAGCCTGGGTAACATGGCAAAACCCCATTTCTACAAAAAAATACAAAAATTAGCCAGGCGTGGTGACGCACACCTGTGGTCCCAGCTGCTAGGGTGGCTGAGGTGGGAGAATCGCTTGAACCCAGGAGTTGAGGCAATGAAGACAAGGATGCCTTTAATTTAGTGATTTAACTTCACATGTATTACTAATATGAGTGAAAAATTCATATTCTATAATCACAGAAATATTACGAAACTAAATGCAGTGTGGGGTTTGGATTTCTTTTTTGTTTTTAGTTTTTGAGACAGAGTCTTGCTCTGTTGGCCAGCTTACAGTGGCATGATCTCGGCTCATTGCAGCTTCTGTCTCCGGGTTCAAGTGATTCTCCTGCCTCAGCCTCCCAAGTAGCTGGGACTACAGGTGCGCACCACCACACCTGGCTAATTTTTATATTTTTAGTAGAGACAGGGTTTCACTGTGTTGGCCAAGCTGGACTCGAACTCCTGACCTCTCAGGTGATCTGCCCGCCTCAGCCTCCCAAAGTGCTGGGATTATAAGCGTGAGCCACCGCATCCTGCCAGGTTTGAATTTTCAAAAGCAACTCCCACGTTCAAGGGAAAAGTGCAAAACCTCACCTCCCAAAGGTGCCCGACGATTGGCGCGTCTGCCCAGGAGTGCTCCGCGTTCATGCCCATCTTCCCGTTTTTGAAGACAACAAACGTGATGGACTTGTCAAACCACCTGTGTAACACACACATGGATGGAACTTAAGTGTTGAAAGAGAGAAAAATGAGCAGGTGTTACGCCTCTCGGCTTCATCCTGGGTGGACGAATTTACTTTGCACCTGCCCTTCTAACAGCGACTGGATGCTCAGTCTCTGTAGAGTGAAGATGAAAGCATGAATGCGACACTGAATTACTGACTTCTTCCCTGTCCCAGACACAAAGATGAGCGCTTTATGTCCTGGAGACCTGAAGACAGAACCCGTTATTATCACAAGGCAGCTAGGGAGAGGTGAGAGGCTCTTCCTGTGAGCTCATGACCCCTTCATCAGCCAGTCCTTGTCCTCACCCTGCAGGGAGGCTGGCCAATACTTTACAGAGAAGGAAAAGAGGACTGGAGGTAGCCCCAGGCCAACACCCTGTGCCCAGCCCTGTCTGCCACTCTCCCCTGCCCGAGTCCCGGGACCGGGCAGCCCTGCGGCTCACAAGCATCTCCAAACAAAGGTGGTCATGTGCAGAGAAGGGAAGAATCTCAAATGTGTAGCTCAGGCTGTGCATGTGTGACAGGTTTGGCAGAGGGAAGAAAACTGAACGTTGGCGGGGTGGGGTGGCTCATGCCTATAACCCCAGCACTTTGGGAGGCCGAGGCGGGCGGATCACTTGAGATCAGGAGTTCATAACCAGCCTGGGTAACATGGTGAAACCCTGTCTCTATGAAAAATACCAAAATTAGCCGGGTGTGGTGGCGTATGCCTGTAATCCCAGCTACTCGGGAGGCTGAGGCAGGAGAATCCCTTTAACCTGGGAGGCAAAGGTTGCAGGCACACCACTGTACTCCAGCCTGGGCAGCAGAGTGAGACTCTGTCTCAAAAAAAAAGAAAGAAAACTGAAGGCTGTATTTTTATGCCATCTTCTTCCTTAGCAGTGTAGATGCTCGGGGGTGAAGGTCAGCCACCCGGGGTATTTATTTCAAGCTCGTGGGCACACTCCCGTGTCTCCAAAGGTGTGGACGGTACCTGTCGTAACACCGGCCGTGCAGTAGAGACTTGGCATAGCTGTCCATTGATGTATCTGGGTCTTCCCTTCTGTATCCTTGCTCAGTTTCATCTAATGTCACGAAGAATGCTGCTTTCTCCACAGCATCAAGAGACTGCTTATTTTTCCCACGCCCAAAATAGGCCTGGCGACACCTGGCCCAGGGAACTCTGTGGTGAAGATGAAATACAATTAAAGCAGCCGGACCTGCAGCGACAGGGCAGCATCTCCTGCCACATGATGTTTGCAATGACACAATCAAGCCTTTGCGGTTTTTCAGAATTTCTCGAAGGAAAACTCCATGTTGATGGTTTTCCCCATCTGAGACTGTTTGCGGGAAGGAATCTCACCTTCTCCTGGTCTCCAGACCAGAGCACAGGCAATTTTTGTTCAATAAATGCTGACTGAACAGACACCCAGAATGAGGCTGGGCCTGTGGGCAAAGCCTCCAGGAAGCAGCAGGCCCAGAGCACTGTGCGCCATGCTCCGCGACACGCCCTCGCCGCCCTCCGCAGGAACCACCCTAGGTAAGTTCCCGCAGCCAGGTCCCAGTAAACGAGTAAGAGTGCGTCCCTCATGCCAGGCTCTGCCTCCAAACCTTTTCTGTGTGCCAATTCACCGATCTTCTCAATGCTACTGTACCCAATTTTCAGATGACAAAACGGAAGCACAGAAAGATTAGGTCACAGCTATTTTGAGGCAGAGTTGGAACCCAGGCCATCAGCCCCCAAGGGCATGCCATGAACGACCATGTGACCCCTCCACGAGGAGGCCCCGTGGCTGCTTATTTGGAATACACAGAACGGATATAATGCCCACTGCCTTCTTAGAAGACACACCCGCTGGGCTTCCTCTAACGCTCCTGGGTCCCTCTCACTCCAGCTCCTCCAGGGCCCTCTGCCCCTGCCCACCCTTCCAGATCGTGGCCATCTGGCTCTCTTCCCCCTTCTTCTCTCTGTGAGTGCTTGGCAATGACAGCCCACAGGGCCAATAAACCTAGACACATGCCAGGCCCCAGTGCATACCCCACCCAGGGGACAAAGGTGACGGTGATGGTGGCCAGCATGTACGGAGCCTTTTGCATGAAAGACTCCCATGAGTAAGATGCTGGTGTGGCCTATCCAGAGGGAACATCAGGACTGAGGTACCTACAGACCCACAGGGAGCCCCGCCTCCACAGCACCTGCTGAGGCTTCCCACGCCTCCTCCGCTGGGGATTCCAGGCTCTCAGAAGAGCCCATCAGGCGAGCACATCTTCACTAGAGATGCATCTCCTACGGCTGCTCTTTCCAGCCTTGTCAACGCCACGGCGGACACTGAACAACGCCGGCTTTCCTGCACACCCCCATCCTGCTCCTGCTTCCAGCCCTGGACCTCTTTCAGGCCCTCGCTACCTGGGCCACCAAAAAGCATCCCTGTGTCCAGGCCCCTCCTTCCTGCCCAACCAGAAGAATCTCCCCCATTAACCTACCCAGGCACCCCCCACCCCACCCCACCCCACACCGCCTGAAGCAGACCTGGTCACAGAATCAAGCCCAAATGTGGTTGGGTGCCTGGGACCCTCCCCAGCCTGGCACGGTGGCCCAGCCACCCGGCCTGCTCCACAGCTCCGGCCTGCTCTGCTGCCCCAGGGCACGTGGCTCCATCTGCTGGACACCCATCATCGTCCCCACCTGCTCCCACACTCTGCGAGACACAGCCCACCTGCGGCCCCTCCACACAGCACAGAGCCTCTCCTGATCTTTGCAGAAGGGGCTCCGCCCCCTGCCCGACCCGCCTCACTCCCAGGGCTAGCATCCCAGTTGTCAGATGGCTGGAAGCCAGCAGCTCTCAGCCGGGGATGACGGTGTCCTCCAGACGCTGGGCAATGTCTCCGACACTTCTGGTTGTCACACAGGTTCTTGCTGGCATCCAGCGGGCAGAGGCTGGGGCTGCTGCTCAGCATCCGACACTACACAGGGCAGTGCCCCCCAGAAAGAACTACCCGGCCCTGCATGTGCATAGCACCGACGGAGGTGAGAAACCCTGCTACACAGTACACACCGCCTCCTCCAGAAAACAAAGCTCGGGCTGTTTCTCTTTTTTATTTTTTGAGACAGGGTCTCAGTCTGTCATCCAGGCTGGGGTGCAATGGCTCGATCATGGCTTATTGCAGCCTCGACCTCCTGGGCTCGAGCAATCCTCCTGCCTCAGCCTCCCAAATAGCTGGAACTACAGGCACGCACCACCATGCCTGGCTATTTTTTATTTTTTTGGTAGAGATGGGGTCTCACTCTGTTGCCCAGGCTGGTCTCAAACTCCTAGGCTCAAGTGACCCCCCTGTCTTAGTCTCCTAAAGCATCTTGGAATTATAGGTGTGAGCCACTGTACCTGGCCTGATTCTTTTTCACTGAGGCAAGGAAATGTAACTGTCACACAGGAGCCTTGGTTTCAATTTGCTCTGTTTCCTAAATTAATAAATATGCCCACAGCCCTGTAAGAAAGCCTAATCCTAGCTAGGCATGGTGGCTTATGCCTGTAACCCTAGCACTTTGGGAGGCCGAGGTGGGTGGACCATTTGAGGTCAGGAGTTCGAGACCAGCCTGGACAACATGGTGAAACCCTGTCTCTACTAAAAATACAAAAGTTAGCTGGGCGTGGTGGCCCATGCCTGTAATCCCAGCTACTTGGGAAGCTGGGACAGGAGAATCGCTTGAACCTGGGAGGCGGAGGTTGCAGTGAGCCAAGATGGCACCAGTGCACTCCAGCCTGGGCGACAGAGTGAGACTCCATCTTAAAAAAAGAAAAAGAAAGCCTAATCCTAATCCTCACGTCTCCCCGTCCTAGACTGCAGTGTCTCCACACACATCTGCCCAGCACACACAGGGGTGACCATGTCCCCACTGCTCTTGAGATCCCCTGGGCAGGGATTGGGACCCAAGACCCCAGAGCAAAACAGAGCCGAGGTGGGGAGCCCCATGCCAGTGTTCCCACAGGCCCCGATGGGGATGGGCCCCGGTGAGGAGGAGCGCCTCCACCACCCCTCACCACAGGACAAGGGACCCCGGGCCACGAACCTGTCTCCTGCGGTGAGGGCCGCCAGCCTGGCCTCCCCAGGCTGAGGCTCCGAGGTGTCGTCCAAGATCCTCTGCATCTGCTGCTCTATCTCCCGGGGCTTCAGCAGCCGCCCATCGTGGTAGAGCCAGACCTTGAAGTAGCGCCCTCGATGGTACACGACGATGTGCTTGCTGTCTCTCATGTGCTGAATGGTGTCTGAGCCCACCGCGGGTCAGAGACACAACATCAAGAGTCACAAGTTCAGCGCGGGCTGAGACCACCATACCCTGACCATTTAAAGGGCACGGGGTCCCTACTCTGTCTCTCCAGGCAGCCTCAGGAGCCTACTCCTCAAGACGTTTTAAATGATGAAGAACAGCACAGAGTCAAAGCTCTGGATCAGATAGGCCTGACTTCTTTGCTCAGCTTGGTCACTCATTAGATTACGACCTCAAACAAATTACCCAAGGCCAGGTGCAGTGGCTCACACCTGTAATCTCAGCACTTTGGGAGGCCCAGGTGGGCGGATCATTTGAGGTCAGGAGTTCGAGACCAGCCTGGCCAACATGATGAAACCTCGCCTCTACGAAAAATACAAAATTTAGCTGGGTGCGGTGGCGGGTGCCTGTAGTACCAGCTACTCGGGTGGAACACAAATCCACCTTCCCGAGCATGCGCCCAGTGTGCTCCACCACAAACCCTGCCTGTGAGCAAATGCCCCGAGGAATCAGATGAAGAAACAGGTATATTTAAGCAGACCCAGAAAAAAAACTCTCAGCTGGATGTGACGCACACCTGTAATCCCAGCACTTCTGGAGGCTGAGGCGGGCAGATCACTTGAGTCCAGGGGTTTGAGAGCAGCCTGGGCAACATGGCAAAACCTCATCGCTATAAAAAATGCCAAAATTAGCTGGGTATTGTAGCATGTGCCTGTGGTCGCAGCTACTGGGGAGGCTAAGATGGGAGGATCCCTTGAGCTCAGGAGGTGGAGGCTGAAGTGAGCCGTGATCATGTCACTGCACTCCAGCCTGGGTGGCAGAGAGAGACCTCGTCTCAAACAACGACTAAAAAAAGTGAAACACTCTATAAGACAGTCGACAGTCTTCAGCCAAAGAGAAATTAAGATCTGGAAATAACAGTCCAGGCCTAATAAAGACAAGGGAAATTCAGCAGAAGGAATCTGCTATTATAGCCTATAATCTCAGGAAAGCAGCAAAAAACAGTGCGGCCCCTCTGACATTTCCTTTGACAGCTCCTCATGCTGAGCACAGGGATGGAAAGTGCCCAGTCCCCAGGGAGCCCGGCGAAGCCTCACCCACCTGTCTCCTCTCCTGGGATCCGGGAAGTATTAAACATCCGCTCCCACTGAGCCGAGCAGAGTGGAATCGTGGATCCCAAAAGACAAATCTGTAATAGAAACATATTCCAAGCCAACAACGAACATCCCACAGAACAAAAGCAGCAAGACCACAGAAGGAAATGCCGAACGCGTTTTCCGCACAAATTGCTTGGTTTGACTTCAACTTTCCCAGTGGCTCCCTGGAATGGTTTGTTGGGGGACTCGTTAAACCATGCCAGAGTGCAACTTCCTGTATGGTTAAATACTAAATAACACAGTCTAATCGATTATTTATTTATTTTATTTTTTGAGATGGAGTCTCGCTCTGACGCCTAGCCTGGAATACACTGGCATGACCTCGGCTCACTGCAACCTCCACCTCCTGGGTTCAGGTGATTCTCCTGCCTCAGCCTCCTGAGTAGCTGGGACTACAGATGCGTGCCACCACCATTTTTTATATTTTTTATATTTTTAGTAGAGATGGGGTTCCACCATGTTGGCCAGGATGGTCTCAATCTCCTGACCTTGTGATCCGCCTGCCTTGGCCTCTGGGATTACAGGTGTGAGCCACCATGCCCAGCCTAATTGATTATTTATAACTGACACTTAAAACCAAAGAACTATTTAAGGAAGAAATGTTTTGTTTCTCACAAGCAACTCACCAGCCACTATTATTAGTTCAAAAACAAGGGCTTCTTTGAAGGACAGCTTACAGAAGTAAAGTACCACAAATATATATTCATTTAGGAGACACAAGGAGAATTCTATCTCAAAATAATTAGGCTGGGTGAAAGAAACTAGAATTTAGAAAAAAGAGTGTGTACCGTAAAATTCCACTTAAGTAAAGCTTTGGAAATTGCAAACTAATCTAGAGTGACAGATAGTAGACCGGGGGTCCAGGACCAGGTGGGAGGGAGAAATGACAAAGGGCAGAGGGGGATTTGGGGGTGACCGATGTATTTGCCATCCTGGCTGCGGTGATGATGGTTTCTTAAGTGCATCAGTAGATACACATCAGAAGTTATCAAACTGTACATTTTATTTTTTAACTTTTTTTTGAGATAGAGTTTTGCTCTTATCACCCAGGCTGGGGTGCAATGGCATGATCTTGGCTCACTGCAATCTCTGCCTGCTGGGTTCAAATGATTCTCCTGCCTCAGCCTCCCAAGTAGCTGGGATTACAGGCACGTGCCACCATGCCCGGCTAATTTCTGTATTTTAATAGAGATGAGGTTTCACCATGTTGGCCAGGCTGGTCTTGAACTCCTGACCTCAGATGATCTGCCTGCTTCAGCCTCCCAAAGTGCTGGGATTACAGGCATGAGCCACGGTGCTCAGCCACAGACAGTATACTTTCAACATGTACAATATGTCAGTTATACCTCTGTAAAGCTGTTTTACAAGAATTTTTTAAAGCAATGTGTTTGCCTACTGGTTTGATTTCCTCCCGGTCCAGTTTGCGCCTGTACAGCAGGATGGCATGGATGGCGTTGCCCGCTCTTGCTGCCTGAATGTGAGTTGGAAGAACATACAGCAGATCCTGAAAAGCGAAAAAGGTGACATGGAGAGAATCTGCGTAGGGAATAAGCAAAGTTAAATATATCACCGCGCACCCTGCACACTGCCAAAATATTTCTAGAGATGTGTCCTGTTACATCTGCAATGCTACAAAATACATGGTCATTGATTATCTACGCTTTGTCTTCTAAACTTGGTTAATGTTTTAGGAGAACATATGTCCTCCCAAATTCTTGGGCTATTAAAGATAACTATTTGCACCAAATATCCTCACGTAACACAGAGAAGGCTAAGCAAAAATTAGTCAGGGAGAAATGAGACAATGAAGAGGTTTTCTGAATGAGACAGACAAAAGGTTGAAATAATTGTTTATATAGAGCCAGGCCTGCAACTTTCTAAATTCTCAGACCCTGCTCCAAATGTCTACATTTTCCACAATTGGAGGAAGGGCCAAGGAAGACAGGCCTAACCTACATTTTGGAAGAGTCTAGGCGCACACCGAGTGCCCAGTGATGTCGAAAGTGCCTCTGTTTGCAGGAAACGAACACAGGCCTCCCAGCGGGAAGGGCGTCAGATAAACAGCTCACTCACAGACAGAGCAGGAAAAGAAGTTCTACGGACTAGAATGATGGTTTTTCTTTTCAGTTTGAGATATTTCAGATGGGGGAAAAAAAAGTTAAGAGAAAAAGGGAAATTTTGAAACGAAGAAAAACAGAAAAAGCAAATGATAGGCAGGGTGTGGTGGCTCACCACGCCAGTAATCCCAGCACTTTGGGAGGCTGAGGCGCATGGATCACCTGATGTCGGGAGTTCGAGACCAGCCTGATCAATATGGCAAAACCCCGTCTCTACTAAAAACTACAAAAATTAGGCAGGCATGGTGGCAATCGCCTGTAATCCTAGGTACTCGGGAGGCTGAGGCAGGGGAATTGCTGGAACGGGAGGCTGCAGTGAGCAGAATCGTGCCACCACACTCTAGACTTGGCAACAGAGCGAGACTCCATCTCAAAAAAAGAAAAAAAAAAGAAAAAAGTAAATGATGAAGAAAAAATAAACGACGGGAAAAAATAGAAGGAAGTGTTCAAGTCCTTGATAGTGGCATAAAAAAAAAAAAGAAGGAAGTGAAGGAATAGAAGGAAAAGGAAAGAGAATTCTATTTGCCACTTAATAAACCAGTGGTTGAGATCCCAAAGTGAGGGGTCTTCTAACCATCCATGCTTTGAAAGACAAAGCCCAGGAAACATGAAACTACCCTGGACACACACCCCACTAGCGTCTCAGGAAACAGAAGGGGGCAGCGCAGCACGTCAGTGGCAGGGTCTTCGCTGATCCACTGTCCCTGAGCCCTGGGGTTCTGCAGGGATTTTAAGGCCACTGTGGCACTAAGTTCCAGTGTTAAGTCATAAAATGCAGGACAGGCTGGGCACAGCAGCTCACACCTGTAATCCCAGCACACAGGCAGGCTGAGGCGGGTGGATCACATGAGGTCTGGAGTTTGAGACCAGCCTGGCCAACATGGTGAAATCCTGTCTCTATTAAAAACACAAACACTGAGGCTGGGTGTGGTGGCTCACGCCTGTAATCCAAGCACTTTGGAGGCCAAGGTGGGTGGATCACCTGAGGTCGGGAGTTCAAGACCAGCCTGACCAACATGGTGAAAACCCGTCTTAAAAAAATAAATAAAAATAAAAATAAATTTATGTTAAAAATACAAACATTATCCAGGCATGGTGGCGGGTGCCTATAATTCCAGCTACTTGGGAGGCTGAGGCAGGAAAATCACTTGAACCCAGGAGGCGGAGGCTGCAGGGAGCCATGATGGCGCCGTTGCACTCCAGCCTGGGTGACAAGAGAAAAGCTCTGTCTCAAAAACAAAACGCAACAAAAACCAAAAACAAAAAAACAGCAAGACAGGTACAGCACAGTGAGGAATTACTGCTTGCCACAAACTTAGTTTTGCAACCCAAACCCCCCTGCAGAAGCAGAGCACCCTGGGCTGCTAGACTGATACTGAAGGGCACTCACCGGCTTCTCCAGCCTGGAAGCAGGACAGGGAGGAGCAGGAGCCAATCCCCGGAGCTTTCTGAGGCCGCGCACGGGCTTGTGAAGATGCCACCTCCGTGGACAGACCCGCCGCCCCACCGCCCCCTCCGACAGCCGGCCGGGCTGGGGACTCACCATCGCGTAGTAGTTGCTGTTCACCATGAGCGGCCCTCGTCCCCGGAGGTAGATGTACTCCTCCCACCAGTCGCTCACCTAGTGGGCACAAACACCAGACAAACCCGCAGGCTCAGTGGCCCAGGCAGGCTCCCCGGCAGCTGCCCAGAGCCACGGGGAACGGCAGGCAGTGCCCGTGGCAGACATTTCTGCGTCTAACGGGGCCCATCCAGAACAGGGAATACAGTCCTAACGAGATGGGATGCGACACCATGGGAAACGCAAAGTGTTCCTTTGAAGTTGAGACAGGCAGAAAGAAGGTAGTCACCTTCATTTTGTAGATGGTCAAAAGGGGAAAAAAAAAAAGCCGAGTGGGAGGACTGCTTGAGGCCAGGAGTTCGAGACCAGGCTAGGCAACATAGCAAGGCTCTCGCTCTACATTAAAAAGAATAAAATAAAAAAAATTCTTAAAAGACTAAATGGAAAGTAAATCATAGATGTCTGACTGCTAACAAGTTTTAAAAACCAGTACTATGGGCTGGGCACGGTGGCTCACAGCTGTAAACTCAGCACTTTGGGAGGCTGGGACGAGGATCATTTGATGCCAGGACTTTGAATCCAGCCTGGGCAACACAGCGAGGCTCCACCTCTACAAAACAATTTAAGAAATCAGCCAGGTGTGGTGGCTCATGCCCATAGTCTCAGCTACTTGGGAGGATGAGGCAGGAGGGTCACTTGAGCCCAGAAGTTCGAGGCGACAGTGAGCTATGATCATAGCACTGCATTCCAGCCTGGGCAACAAGCAAGACCGTTTCTCAAATAAAAGAAAACAGAAACAAAGGCCACGTGCAGTGGCTCACGCCTGTAATCCCAGCACTTTGGGAGACTGAGGCAGGCTGATCACTTGAGCTCAGGAGTTCCAGACATGCCTGGCCAAAATGATGAAACCCCGTCTCTACTAAAAATACAAAAATTAGCTGGGCATGATGGCAGGCGCCTGTAATCCCAGCTACTCAGGAGGCTGAGACAGGAGAATTGCTTGAACTCAGGAGGCGGAGATTGCAGTGAGCTGAGATCGCACCACTGCATTCCAGCCTGAGTGACAGAGCGAGACTGTCTCTCAAAAACAAAACAAAACAAAACAAAATGTTATGCGAAATTGCTCCACAGGCTGCTTCTCCTCTTCCTGCTTCCCAGGTCTCCCTGAAGAAGCCACCGTCTCAGTCCGCGGCACTGACCTGGCATTCTGCAGGTGTTGTCTCTGTTCCCTGGCATCTGCGTCCTGAGGCCACCCAAAGCCAGTCCCCCCAACCACCTCACAGCTGCTGTTCCTTCCTAGCCTGCTGGACCCAGAGATCGCTTCCTTTCCAGCTTTGTGCTGAAACACATGTACCTACAGAACAGTGCCCATGCAAGGGTGTTGTGTGCAGCAGGGAGCTGCTATTTACAAATCCAGCATACCCATGCAGCCATCAAAGAAGGAAAACAGAACATGCCCAGCCCCTCTCGAGAGACCGGTCCAGGCCCTGCCCATCCACCCGTGATGTGACCTCTAGCACCACCTACTGGTTCTGTCAGGGTCACTTTGGACACCTTCTCTCCCGTGTTAGCTGTTCCTCAAAGCTAGACTCCCTTGCTTCATCTGCCAGAGGCCTGCTCTCGCCCTCCCAGAACGTGGAAGCCCACCTGTTTCCTGGCACACAGGGCGACCGCTAAGACGCTTCGTTGGAGGGGATGCTCGTGGGACCACTGAGCCACACTCAACCCCAGTGAGGGGCGATCAGCACTGCCCTATCCCACACCATCCCTGCATCCACCAGCAAGCTCGGGAAGGATGCCCTTGGAATCAAGAGAAACCAAAGAGAAGGACGGGAGCAGGTCTCTGGGGCAGCCCGGCACCGCTCAGGAGAAACAGCTCACAGGAGGACTCCCGGGGAAGAGGGAGAGGGCTCCTGCGTGCAAATCACAGCATCGTGCCGGTGCACCTGCACTCACGGTAAACTATCCCTGGAGGCTGGGCGCAGTGGCTCGTGCCTGTAATCCCAGCACTTTGGGAGGCCAGGTGAGAGGATCACTTGAGCCCAGGAATTTGACCAGTCTGGGCAACACAGTGACACCCTGTCTCTACAAAAAAAATCCCAAAACCAAGAAACTGTCACTGTCACTATGCATCAGTCCTAACACACACACACACCCCACTCTGCAGGCAGGTAAAACCATCGCTGGAACTTCCTAAGGTGCGATTCTGGGTAATCAAAACTGTTATCCCTGCCCCTCAAAGTTAGCATCTTCATACAGAAAAATTTCATGGAGAAAAACTGGGTATACAGACTTACGTAATTTGTAGCCCACCAGGATTTCAACTTCAGATACCACTGTAATCTTGGTCCAAGACTGACAGCAAAATCGTGAGCAAGGGCCGTCATCCGTTTGAAGTCCTCTTCTTTCATGAGAGGCCTCACAGATTCTAGATACTGAGATTATCAGGGGAAAAAAAAAAATCACCCAAGTTAAAAGACATTCATCAAAGTCTACGGTTGCCTCACCTGAGCCTTAGGAAAAGCTCTAACACACTGAACGCGTTTTAGGCTGGGCATGGCGGCTCATGCTTGTAACCCCTGCAGTTTGGGAGGCCGAGGCCAGTGGATCGCTTGAGCTCAGGAGTTCAAGACCAGCCTAGGCAACATGGTGACACCCCATCTCTACAAAAAAAAAAAACAAGATAAAAATTAGCTGGGCATGGTGGTGCATGTCTGTGGTCCCAACTACCTGGGTGGCTGAGGTGGGAGGATTGCTTGAGCCCAGAAGGCCGAGGCTGCAGTGAGCCGTGATCACGCCACTGCACCGCAGCCTGGGCAACAGTGTGCGACCCTATCTAAAACAACAAAAGTTTAGACTCTTCCTCCAAGTTGGTCTTATCAGTCCTTGGACAGGTTAACTCACTTCAAGGCTAAATGGTGTCATGGGGTAATGATAATTTAACAATTAAACTTTTTCTTCATTTATTAGCTTTTAAAGTGCCCCAAATCCTGCATCATAAGAAAATCACCATTAAATTTTTAGAATTTAAAATAAATTCTAGAGTTCACTAGAAAAATTAACAAGGAAATTTCAAGAATGTCTCTTATCTATTATCTGGCCATTAATAAAAGATCTGCTCTGACCTAAGGAAGCTTCGATGACCCGTGATGGTGACCACGAGATAGGGCAGAGTCGTGCTGTGAGCCAGGTGCTGGGGCTGGGCAGGTGCTGAGGCCACAGGATGGGAAGTAGGGGCTGGAATAGGTCACAGAACCAGGCCAGGGCCAGGGCCAGGGTCCCAGGTTCAGGATTTTCAGCCCCTGCCTCACCTCGTCCCTTTCCATGAGCGGCTTTGGTTGAACAAATGCTCAGAGGTAAAAACACAGAAAGCAATTTTTTAAAAAGACACTCAAAAGCTTCTGCAAGAAACCTAAGCAAGCACTTACAGAGAGTAAAACGGGGTCGGACGCAGTGGCTCACACCTGTAATCCCAGCACTTTGGGAGGCTAAGGCAGGCAGATCACGAGGTTAGAAGTTCAAGACCAGCCTGGGCAACACGGTGAAACCCTGTCTCTACTAAAATACAAAAAATTAGCTGGGCGTGGTGGCAGGCACCTGTAATCCCAGCTACTCAGGAGGCTGAGGCAGGAGAATCACTTCAACCTGGGAGACAGAGGTTGCAGTGAGCCGAGATTGTGCTACTAGCAACTAGTTTTTTATAGAGACGGGGCTCTTGCCATGTTGCCCAGGCTGGTCTTGAACTCCTGGGCCCAAGCAGTCCTCCCAGTTCAGCAGGAGGATCACTCAGGCCCAGGAATTCGAGACTGCAGTGAGCTAGCACTGCACTCTAGCCTGGGCAACAGAGCGAGACTCCGTCTCAAAAAAAAAGAAAGTAAAACTGGTTAGGTGCGGTAGGTCACACCTGTAATCCCAGCACTTTGGGAGGCTGAGGTGTGAAGAGTGCTTGAGCCCAAGCAAACTTGACCAGTTCAAGACCAGCCTGGGCAACAGAGTGGAACCCCGTCTCTGCAAAAAAGTGACAAAAATTAGCTGGGGGCAGTGACACATGTCTGTGGTCCCAGCTACTTGGAAGGTTGAGGTGGGAGGATCACTTGGGCCCAGGCGTTCGAAGCTGTGGCGAGCCAGGATCACCACCGCATTCCAGCCTGGGCGAGATGCCGTCTCTCCGCCGCAACACACAAAACATAAAACTGTTGCCAACCCCACAATTTGTCATGGAATATTTTAATCCTACAAGTTGTCTGCTGTAAAAAAATAAAGGCTTAGTGCAATAGTAATCTTGCTAGGGCCCCTCTCTGTACGTTGAAAAGTAAGATCCCACTCCCTTAAAAGGACCAGCAGTGGCTGGGCATGGTGGCTCATGCCTGTAACCTCAGTAGTTTGGGAGGCTGAACCGGGAGGACTGCTTGGGCCCAGGAGTTCAAGACCAGCCTGGGCAACATGGCAAGAGCCCCGTCTCTACAAAAAACTAGTTGCAGGCATACTGGTGCACACCTGTGGTCCCAGCTACTTGGAAAGCTAAGGCAGGAGGATCACTCAGGCCCAGGAATTCGAGACTGCAGTGAGCTAGACGGCGACACTGCCTTCCAGCCTGGGTGAGAGAGTGAGACTGTCTCCAAAGAAAAGCGGAAGGGCCAGCTGTCAAGTATCTTGAGACCTATTCAAAGTGCCCGTGAATGAGGCAGAAAATCATGCTCTGAGTGTGCTGAAGTGGGACCCTCAGCTACACAACACAGATGGAGGTCACTGAAGGTCGAGCGTCTCACCCTCCCCTCATCCTGCCAGTGGAACAGAGGCCGCCATCAGCCCTGACTGGCAAGCCTGGGCCAAGAGCAGAGATGGGGAGGGCCAGGTGCAGCGCCTCAGGCCTGTAATCCTAGCACTTTGGGAGGCCAAGGTGGGTGGATCATTTGAGATCAGGAGTTCGAGACCAGCCTGGCCAATATAGTGAAATCTTGTCTCTACTAAAAATACAAAAATTAGCCAGGCGTGGTGGCACGCACCTATAATCCCAGCTACTTGGGAGGCTGAGGCAGGAGAACGCTTGAACCAGGGAGGTGGAAGTTGCAGTGAGCTGAGATTGCGCCACTGCACTCCAGCCTGGGTAACAGAGGGAGAGTCCCCCTCAAAAAATAAAATAAAATAAGGCCAGGCGCAGTGGCTCACGCCTGTAATCTCAGCACTTTGGGAGGCTGAGGTGGGCGGATCATGAGGTCAGGAGATGGAGACCATCCTGGCCAACATGGTGAAACCCTATCTTTAAAATAATAATAAATAAAATGAAATAAAACTTTAAAGAAATGCACCAAGCAGTTTCTCTATGAAACACAATACTTTTTAAAAAACATCTAAGATGCAGCAGTGATGCATTGGAAGGAAAAAAAAAAAGACTTCCTATGAGAACGCTACCAGGCGCATGGCTGAAGGCTCCTATGGCCCAATGGTGGTGGCCTAGTTCATCATAACTAAGACCGAAGCCTTCATCCACAGATGCCTGGCGTTTCAGCGTGAGACCTAAGCCACACCTACCCTGTTCACAGTGTCTTTGACAGCCGGGACCGGCAGGCGAGGCAGCGACGTCTGGAAGCTGTACAACATGGGCTTTCGGCCTGAAAAGAGCTTGACCATACCCTGAAGGGAGAGAAATATATTTTCAGCCTATCACCAGACCACCCTGAACACACCTGTTCTGGTCTGATCTTGGAAGCTAAGTAGGGTCGGGCCTGGTTGGTACTTGGATGGGAGAATTACATTTTCAAAGACAAGGCTCTGTTAAAGGGGTCTGAAGCCACTTTTCCAGTGCACACAACGTGCCAACCACTTACGGATTTTCTGTGTTGATTTATTTTTCGTCTGGTCCATCTTCTACCTGCCACCGTGCCTACAGATTCTAGCAAACAAGCATGTAACCCTCCCCCCACCGCCAATAAAAACCTGGGCAATATGGCAAAACCCCAACTCTACAAAAAATGCAAAAAATTAGCCAGGCGTGGTGGCATGTGCCTGATGTCCCAGCTGTTTGGGAGGCTGAGTTAAGTTAATTGATTGAGCCTGGGAGGTCTGATGCTGCAGTGAGCCGTGATCACACCACTGTACTCCAGCCTGGGCGACATAGTGAGATCCTATCTCAAAAAGCAAAACAAAAGCAAACAAACAGAAAAACTGGGTGGAATCCCAGCCAAGCCTGATGGAGGCCGTGGGACGCCGCTGCCAGCGTCGTGGCTGGCCAGGCCCCTGACTGTGCTTCTGCAGCTAAGGTAAGTCTCATCCCACCTCCTTTTGCAAGGCCCGTCATTTCAGGATTGGCTCCAGGAACAGGGAGCTGGCCCTAAGTGCCTGCCCCTGAGCCAAGCCCAGGGAAAGCAGTGTCTTTCTTCCAGTTCCTGCCAAGCCTCCCGGAGGGCACATTTGTGGCCCTTGGTTTTAGGCTGGATGATCAAGCCTGATAATAACCAGTCACCTCAATGCCAACCAAAACAAAGGAAGTGTTCGGCCCTGGAGAGGAGTCTGGTGCGGAAGGGTTGGGACTCAGCTGAACCTCGGCTTCGAACCCACCGGAGGGCATGCCCTTTAGCCAGCTTTGCCAATCGTGGAAGCCACCCAAGTCTTCTAGGTGCTAAATTCTGCTTCTCTACAAATCAGAAATTTTACATCCAAATGGTAGAAAAAAAATTGGCCAGACGCAGTGGCTCACACGTGTACTCCCAGCACTTCGGGAGGCCGAGGAGGGTGGATCGCCCGAGCCCAGGAGCTCAAGACCACGGAGCCAACATGGCGAAACCCCATCTCTATTAAAAATACAAAAAATTATCTGGGCGTGGTGGTATGCGCCTGTGGTCCCAGCTACTCTGGAGGCTGAGGTGAGAGGATTACTTGAGCCCAGGAGGCAGAGGTTGCAATAAGCTGAGATTGCACCACTGCACTCCAGCCTGGGTGACAGAGCAAGATGCTGTCTCAAATTAAAAAAAAAAAAAATTGGGCTGGGTGCGGTGGCTCACACCTATAATTCCAGCACTTTGGTAGGCCGACTCAGGTAGATCATTCAGTCAGGAGATCGATACCATCCTGGCCAGCATGGTAAAACCTCATCTCTATTAAAAATACAAAAAATTAGCCAGGCGTGGTGGTGTGTGCCTGTGGTCCCAGCTACTCAGGAGGCTGAGGTGGGAGAATGACCTGAACCCAGGAGGCGGAGGAGCTGAAATCGCACCACTGCATCCCAGCCTGGGCAACAGAGTGAGACTCTATCTCAAAAAAAAAAAAAAAATGTGTTTGGGAAAGAGCAGAGCCTGGGTGTATGTTGGGCACTTCGGTGACTCCCTCGCTTCCCTCACAAGCAGGCTCCCTAGAGGTTGGGACAGCAGCCCAGCCCAGGCAGGTACCACTGCGGGACCACCCCAAGGCGACTGAACAGAAGAGTCCCAGAGCCAAGGTCAGGGCAGACGAGAAAGCAAAGCAGACACACGGCTTCATACACACTGGCAGAGCCATGGAACAGCCCCATTCAAGAAAGATTCTGCAGAAAATTTTCTCATGATTACTTGGTCCATTAGAACCATTTAGACCACTTGGCAAGACGGGCGAAAAAAGCAGACATTTCTTTACACATGTCCAGCCCCAGAGACCCAGGTTGGGCTTGAGGTGCTGAGCGAAGCCCATACACTGGGCAGATGGCACACAGGGCACACGCCAGCTTGGGGGCCTGCAGGGGTCACAGGGGTCTGAGCCCCCCGGGGGGGCCTCAAAAGTTCAGAGATGATGCCCACATTGGAGGGTTTATTTTCAGAACACCTAAGCCCATAAATATATGTGTGTGTATATATGTGTACATACACATATACACATACATGTGTATATACACGTACACACACATATACATATACGTGTGTATATACACGTACACACACATATACACATACGTGTGTATACACGTACACACACATACACATACGTGTGCGTATACACGTACACACACATATACATATATGTGTGTATACACGTACACACATATACACATACGTGTGTGTATACACGTACACACATACACATACGTGTGTGTACATACACGTACACTCACAAATACATATACGTGTATATACATATATACACACATATATACGTGTGTGTATATAAGTACATACACATATACATATACGTGTGTGTATACACGTACATACACATGTACATATACGTGTGTGTATATACGTAATACACATATACATATACGTGTGTGTATATACATACATACACATATACATATACGTGTGTGTATATACGTACATTCACATATACATATACGTGTGTGTATATATGTACATTCACAAATACATATACGTGTGTGTATATACGTACATTCACAAATACATATACGTGTGTGTATATACGTACATACACACATACATATACGTGTGTGTATATATACGTACATACACATATACATATACGTGTGTGTATACATGTACATACACATATACATATACGTGTGTGTATATCCGTAATACACATACACATATACGTGTGTGTGTATACGTAATACACATATACATATATGTGTATGTATACACGTACATACATATATATACACGTGTGTGTGTATACACGTACATACACATATACATATACGTGTGTATATACGTAATACACATATACATATACGTGTGTGTGTATACACATACATACACATATACATATACGTGTGTGTATACACGTACATACACATATACATATACGTGTGTGTATACACGTACATACACATATACATATACGTGTGTGTACACACATACATACACATATACATATACGTGTGTGTATATACGTAATACACATATACATATACGTGTGTGTGTATATACGTAATACACATATACATATATGTGTGTGTATATACGTAATACACATATACATATACGTGTGTGTGTATATAAGTACATACACATATACATATACATGTGTGTATATACGTACATACACATATACATATACGTGTGTGTATATACGTAATACACATATACATATACGTGTGTGTGTATATAAGTACATACACATATACATATACGTGTGTGTGTATATACGTACATACACATATACATATACGTGTGTATATACGTAATACACATATACATATACGTGTGTGTATATACGTACATACACATATACATATACGTGTGTGTGTATATAAGTACATACACATATACATATACGTGTGTGTGTGTATACGTACATAAACATACACATATATGTGTGTGTATATATATGTATATACACTGGCCATCCGCCCAGTGTAGTCATGGCCCTGGGCCTTGGGCTTTGCTCAGCACCTCAAGCCCAACCTGGGTCTCTGGGGCTGGACATGTGTAAATAAATATACATATACACACATATATTTATGGGCTTAGATATATACATATATATATACATACACAAATATACATATTTTGAGACAGGGTCTGGCTCTGTTGCCCAGGTTGGAGTGCAGGGGCATAATCACAGCTCACTGCAGACTTGACCTCCTGGGCTCAAGTGATCCTCCCACCTCAGCCCCTCGAGCAGCCAGGATTACAGGCATGCACCACCATGCCTGGCTAATTTGCCTGGCTAATTTTTGTATTTTTAGTAGAGACGGGGCTTCGCCATGTTGCCTAGGCTGCTCTCTAGCTCCTGAGCTCAAGTGGTTCATCCAGCTTCGCCTCCAGAAGTACTAGGATTACAGGCAGGAGCCACTGTGCCTGGCCCCCATAAAAACATTGAAATGGAGGCCAGGTGTGATGGCTCACGCCTGTAATCCCAATACTTTGGGAGGCTGAGGTGGGCAGATCTCTTGAGCTCAGGAGTTTGAGACCAGCCTGTCCAACATGGCGAAACCCCATCTCTATTGAAAAATGCAAAAATTGGCCAGGCGCAGTGGCTCATGCCTGTAATCCTAGCACTTTGGGAGGCTGAGGTGGGTGGATCACCTGAAGTCAGGAGTTCAAGACCAGCCTGGCCATCTTGGTGAAACCCCATCTCTAAAAAAAAATTAAAAAAAAAAAAGAAAAGAAAAACGCAAAAATTAGCCAGGCATGGTGGTGTGTGCCAATAGTCCCAGCTACTTGGGAGTCTGAAGTGGCAAAAATCACTTGAGCCCAGGAGGTCGAGGCTGCAGTGAGCCGTGATTGTGCCACTGCACTCCAGCCTGGGCAACAGAGCAAGACCCTGTCTCAAAACAAACAAACAAACAAACAAAGCCATGCGGGGTGGTTCATGCCTATAATCCCAGCACTTTGGGAGGCCGAGGTGGGTGGATCACCTGAAGTCAGGAGTGCAAGACCAGCCTGACCAACACGTTGAAACCCCGTCTCTACTAAAAATACAGAATTATCTGAGCGTGGTGGTGCGTGCCTACTGACCCAGCAACTTGGGAGGTAGAGGCAGGATAATTGCTTGAACCCGGGAAACGGAGGTGACAGTGAGCTGAGATCACGCCATTGCACTTCAGCCTGGGCAACAAACGCAAAACTCTGTCTCGAAAAATAAATAAATAAAACAAAATAAAAAAGAAAAAGAAAAAAAAACATTTAAATCATGAAATTTGGACAAGCATCCACATACATGGCAAAGCCATTACCTTAAATAAGGAACCCTTGGGCTAAGGGCCAAAGCAAGCCGAGGGAACATTCCGGAAGCTAAGTCTGAGTCACGGGAGCCTGCCAGAGGGGTGAGCTAAGGTAACCATTTAATGCCTGACAACAAGTGAGTCAAGAATGCTACAAAGAACTGGACAGACAGCACTTCCATATGATGAATGACCTGAACTACAGACCCAGGAGACCTCAATATAAAGCGCTGTAGATCTCACTCATGTCACAAAAGGGAAGCACTCTTTGGCCCCCCGCTTTTGCATCATGGTGACTCAAACCTCTCCAGCCATTAGAGGCCGAGGTCCACGTCACCAACCAAGCATCGAGGGAGAAAAGGTCCCCAAGGGTGTCCTTCATCGCAAAGCCCAAACCGTCCACCCCACTCCACAGCCAGAGGGACGTGCAATTACCATCCAGATCTTGGTGGCGCGACTCATCTTGCCATGCTCAGCGAACATCCACCCGTGGTATGACAGCAGCACTTTCAGGGAGAAGCGCATGGTGACGATGAGGGCCACCCACAGCCCGGTGCCGAACAGCACGCCGCTGACCACGTTCTTCGTCTGGCTGGACATGCAGTCGCTGCGGAGGCAGACCCAGACAAGGGAGGCTGTGCATGTGGCCACACGGTACCACCCACACCACGGATGCCACCGACATACACCACGTGCTGCAGGGCCCAGGTAGAGCTGGGAAAGTCAGAGGGAGAGCACCTGCAGGAACTGAGCTCTCAAAACACTCACGGGGCTCTCCTCCTTGCCCCGAAACCAATCATGCTGAAAGTAGCTGGCAGACCTGGGCGCTGGGGGCAGGCCTGTCTGCTCTCCTCCTGGAGTCCCTTCAGCCTCTCCCGGCCAGGCACAGTGGCGCATGTCTATAATCCTAGCACTCTGGGAGGCCGAGATGGGTGGATCACTTGAGTCCAGGAGTTCCAGACCAGCCTGGGCTGCATGGGCCAAACCCCATCAGTACAGAAATAAAATTTGAAAAAGAAAACAAAGCTCAATCTTCCTTGTTGGCCTCGAAACCAACCAGGGCTACTTTGTGTCATCTGGAAAAAGATACAGCTTCCTCCAGGACCTCAGGACCAACAGCAGAGGGGACAGTGAGGCTAGGACCCAGCCTCTGCGAGCACCACGCCCTGCCGACCTGCGCCTCCCCGCCAGGTGCGAAAGAAATTCTGCGCCACTTTCTTCCACTCTTTATGATTTTTTTTTCTCTCAAACTTACTTTTAGATGTAATCGTCATCTCAGATCATTTGTTATAACTATTAGCTTCAGTATTTAACTCAAAAGAGCTTGTTTTTAACTTAGGCATCTTTAACACGAATAAAGAAACAGACCATGTAAACTGGTCATGTAAATAGTCCACTTAAATACAGGAAATGTTTTTATTTGTGAAGGAAAGTAGCATATTGAATGGTAAAGATGGGACTTTAAAAATGAGAAGAAAGGCAGCTTTTTCTCTTTTTTTTTTTTTGAGATGGAGTCTCATTCTGTTACCCAGGCTGGAGTGCAGTGGTGCAATCTCGGCTCACTGCAACCTCCGCCTTCTGGGTTCAAGCGATTCTTCCACCTCGGCCTACTGAGTAGCTGGGATTGCAGGTGCGCGCCGCCACACCCAGGCTAATTTTTGTATTTTTTGTACAGATGAGGTCTCACCATATTGCCCAGGCTGATCTCAAACTCCTGACCTCAGGCGATCGGCCCACTGCGGCCTCCCAAAGTGCTGGGGTTACAGGTGTCAGCCGCTGCGCCTGGCTAGATAAGCAGCTATTTTGTGGTTTGTTTTAGTTCCGGTTGTTTTGGGAACTGCAAAATATTTTTTAAATAAAAACTACTTACGATGCTTCAAATGATTAAAACGCCAATATATATATAACCTAAAGGTATCTCCAATATTTGAAAAGCACTAATTTAGCCAGGCACAGTGGCACAAGTCTATAATCCTAACACTTTAGGAAGCCATGATGGGTGGATCACTTGAAGCCAGGAGTTCAAGACCAGCCTGGGCAACATGGCCAAACCCCATCAGTACAAAAATAAGATTTAAAAAAGAAAACAAAATGATTCAAAATAAGAAATAAAAAAAAGAAAACCACTAATTTAAGATTGCATCATATTTAAGTGACACAAACAAATTATCTTCAAGGTTAAGTACTCTTGCTTCAAAACGTGTTACCTTTCTATAACCCGTTAAATCTAGCACTCGAGTTTAACTAGACTCTCTACTTTAAACCTATCTGCTCTTTTCTGGTCATCTAACTTAAAAGCGAACTTGGGTTTAGGAATTTAAGAAGCTATCTTTTAGATAATCTACATTTTAGATTACCAAAGGAAAAAGATCTATATACTTACCTGATTTACAAAAATAAAGAAGTATTTTAGCATAAACAAATAAATGACACATTTGAGATTTTTAAAAATATAGACACATAGGCACTTAGATAAAAACGTCAGCAAAAAGCTTTCTTTGAAAGAACATGCTCCTTACGAGTCTGTTGGGGACAGACTTAGGGACAAACCTCACATGACATGTATGACTCCACTTTTTTTCTTTTTTTTTAAGAGATGGGGGTCTCACTATGTTGCCCAGGCTGATCCTGAACTCCTAGGCTCAAGCAATCCTCATGCCTTGGCCTCCCAAAGTGCCGGGATTACAGGACCCCACGCCCAGCCTGACTCCACGGCTGAAGGCAGCAGCCCAGGAACACTGCAGTCCCCTCCAGGACGGCCGCTCTGGATTGGCCCATGAAGCTTGAAGACACTGGCCTTTAACCCCGCCTTTCTAAATTTAGGCCAGGCATGGCCCAGTTTACCAAAATAGGTTTAAGAGGGACAAAGAAACAAATCTTACAGAGACACAGATTATTACAGGCTTTAAATAGTCAACACTTCTAAATATAATCCAGTTTTAAGAGGGAGCCTACACTAGAGAGTACATTAAAGATCTGGGCCAGGCACACTGGCTCATGCCTGTAATCCCAGCACTCTGGGAGGATGAGGCGGGTGGATCACTTGAGGTCAGGAGTTCAAGACCAGCTTGGCCAACATGGTGAAACCCTGTCTCTACCAAAACTGTAAAAATTGGTTGGCCATGGCGGTGCGTGCCTGTAGTCCTAGGTACTCAAGAGGCTGAGGCAAGAAAATCACGTGACCCTGGGAGGAGGAGGTTGCAGTGAGCCGAGATCCCACCACAGCACTCCAGCCTGGGCGACAGAGTGAGATTCTATCTCAATAAGAAAAAAAAAAAAAAAGTCCTAGCACTTGGGAGCCCGAGGCACGTGGACTGCCTGAGCTCAGGAGCTTGAGACCAGCCTGGGCAACACGATGAAACCCCGTCTCTACTAAAAATACAAAATACAGTAGCCAGGCGTGGCAGCATGTGCCAATAATCCTAGCTACTCGGGAGGCTGAGGCAGGAGAATTGCTTGAACCTGGGAGGCGGAGGTTGCAGTGAGCTGAGATCGTGCCATTACACTCCAGCCTGGGGGACAGAGCGAGACTCAGCTCCAAAAAAAATCTTCATTATTCATTAACCCCACAAGAGAACAAAAAGTCCATAGGAAGAGCTGCATACACAAGGCTTGGAGGCAGCTGTCCACTGTAGCCCTGCGGCTGCTGCGACCTCAAGGAAGGGAGCAGCCAGGCTTGCCCGAGGGCCCAGGTCTGCCAACTGCTTTCTGAGTGACAACAATGACAGCAGTTCCCAGGCAGACAAGGAACCTGGCAGGCATCCTGGCCAGGCATGCTTATAAAATGACTGGGAACTTTCATTCTGTCTCTTGCAGACACTTATAGATGCCTGAGCCACCTCAAGGTTGCAAGCACTCAGCTGCATTCTCAATGACTCTGGAGGGTCTGGGGGCTTCCTGGAGAAGGAACGGGGTATGGAGGGGTCCTCTGCAGACACTTTGCAAAAAGGGGTTCAGGAATCAGGGCACCTGCTCAAGCTGCCCTTGGAAGATTCAGACCATTAATCTGCTTAATCTTTTATTTCTAGTCATCAGAATCAAGGCCGGGCATGGTGGCTCACATCTATTAATCCTGGCACTTCAGGAGGCTGAGGCGGGTGGATCACCGGAGCTCAATAGTGTGAGACCAACCTGGTCAACATGGAGAAACCTCATCTCTATGAAAAATACAAAAATTAGCCGGGCATGGTGGTGGGTACCTGTAGTCCCAGCTACTTGGGAGGCTGAGTCAAGAGAATCGCTTGAACCCAGGAGGCGGAGGTTGCAGTGAGCTGAGATCGCGCCACTGCACTCCAGCCTAGGCAACGGAGCAAAAACTCCATCTGCCCCCCACCCAAAAACACCAGAGTCAGCCATTAAGTGAGTGAGTTTTCGTTTATGTCACTTTTTCTGCCGGTTTATTTTCTGATTTGTTTCTGATCAAACAATATTTGCATGCAAACAACCTGGAAGGCGTGACTCTAAAGATCCAGAGCTTCGTTTCTCTAGCTGAGCCCTGACCCCAACATTGTGCCTTCCACCTGCAACTCCTAGCCCCCAAAACAAAGCCCAATTAGGAAGAGTTGGGGGTTATTATTCCTCTAGACCAAAAATGCCACTGGGGCAAACAAGCAGCACAGAAATCGAACCAAACGCCTGGCAAGGGCAGCAGGGATCCTTCTGAGACACCGTGGAGCTTTCGGACCGGAAAGTAAAATGTGTGTCCAAGTGCAAGGGTCACAGCTGCACAGGGAAACTGAGTCTCCCTGCGTTCCACCGTCTGGAGGCTCAAATGGTGATAAAGCAGCAGTGTTCACTTGCATTTGTCTCATGGAAGTTTCTGGGACAGGGGATGGGGGACCTCAGGGGTACATTGAAGAAAGCACAGATTTCAGAGCTGGGCAGAGCTGGGTTTAAATTCCAGCTTCCCAGGTCCCTCTTCCTGTGACTCGGGCAGACACTTGCACCTGTCTGAATGCTTCCTCACTGGTAAAGGGGACCCTAATGAGAGGTCACTGCAGTGCAGGGTCTGACCTTCCTAGATAGGAGTCTGGGCCATTTCCAGAACTGGATGGAAAAACGGACATCACAGGTGTGCAATACATCTGTGCTATCAACAGCCAGCAGGTATTTGGAAAAAAAATAGCCAGGCCCAGTGGCTCACGCCTGTAATCCCAACATTTCAGGAGGCCAAGGTGGTCGGATCATGAGGTCAGCAGATGGAGACCATCCTGGCCAACATGGCGAAACCCCGTATCTACTAAAAATACAAAAATTAGCTGGGCGTGGTGGCACGTGCCTGTAATCCCCGCTACTCCGGAGGCTGAGGCAGGGAGAACCGCTTGAACCAGGAGAGGGAGGTTGCAGTGAGCCGAGACTGCACCACTGCACATCAGCCTAGAGACAGAACAAGACTCCATCTCAACAAAGGAAGAAAAAGGTTAGCCGGGCATGGTGGCAGGTGCCTATAATCCCAGGAAGCTGAGGCAGAAGAATCACTTGAACTCTAGAGGCAGAGGTTGCAGTGAGCCGAGACTGTGCCACTGCACTTCAACCTGACAACAGAACGAGACTCCATCTCAAAAAAAAAAAAAAAAAAAGGAAGAAAAAGAACATGTGCTGAATGTTACCTAAGGTGTCTCTGGGCCTTATGTCTTGGTAGCAAGAGAGCCTGCTTTCAAACCCCCAGGAAAATCTAAACCCCTAGGGGTGGGAGTGATGGGGGAGGTCCCCTGGAGATTTCTAAACCAGCCTGACAGAGAGCTAAGTGGGTGAGGTCCCTGCAGAGGACCCTACAGCAGTCCGTTCAAGGGTCGCAGAACTCTGGGATGAACTGACTCCAAGTACAAAGAAATGACCACACTGGGATCAACCCCGAGCAGAAATTCCGTGTCAGAGCCCCACCGTCCGGGCTAAGGGCACTGTCACTGTTGGCTACCCCCCGGGCCCTGACACCTTCTGAGGGGTGCCCCAGGACCACGACCACTCTTCTCACCCTGGTCTTCAGAGGAAGGGCCACAGGGGACCGCAGACTCCTAGGGGACCTTAACGCCACCCAGGAAACGGGAAGAAAGCTGATGTGAGAACAGCATCAAGGCTTCACATCAGACCCAGGACAGTGACAATCACCACAATTGAAGAGGCATAAAAACAGCAACAAAATCAGTAACTTCCGGGTGGGCGTGGTGGCTCACATCTGTAATCCTAGCACTTTGGGAGGCTGAGGTAGATGGATCACGAGGTCAGGAGTTCAAGACCAGGCTGGCCAAGATGGTGAAACCCTGTCTCTACTAAAAATATAAAAATTAGCCTGGCGTGGTGGGGGGGCATCTGTAACCCCAGCTACTCATGAGGCTGAAGCAGGGAATTGCTTGAACCGGGAGACAGAGGCTGCAGTGAGCCGAGGTCGCGTCACTGCACTCCAGCCTGGGTGACAGAGAGAGGCTCTGTCTCAAAACAAAAAACAAAAAACAAAAAAAAACCAAAATTGGTAACTTCCCAGACAACTGGAGATTTCACAGGGTTACTTACGTCCTTTCCAGGGTCCGATTGATTTTTGCAATTATTCCTAATGAGGGGTCGATCTTGGCGTACATCGTTGTCATCACGCCCACCACCACGATAAGCCAACTGGAGGGGCTCGCTGGAAACACGCCAGTGATGATGCCGTTCTAAAGACAGACACATGGGCCGTGAGCGGTGTCCCCGCACAGCCCCCAGGGCAACGACGCTCCATAGCCCCAGCAACAGGGATGCTGAGACGCCAGGCAGTGAGGAGAGGGTGTGTGCTAAGACACCACACCCCACACAGAGTTTACAGCCTGTGGCAGTTCCAGTTTCCTCTCTTCCTGTGCTTCTGAGCCAAAACTCACCCTGAAACCTTCCCCGAGTGGACACCCCAGGCCATGAGAATCAGCTCAGGCACGAGTTTAGCTGGTGAAGGATGCCACTGAGCCACCATGAAGTCCCCTGCCCAGCCTGCTACTGTCTAGAATGTGCTGAGACCCCAGCTCCAAAACTGCTCCTCCTGCCGTCTGTGTCAGAAGGCTGCTGCACCCTGAAGATTTCACAGGAGACCTCACTCCATGTCTTTCTTTGTTTGTTTTTTAGAGATGAGGTTTCACCATTTGATCAGGCTGGTCTCGATCTCCTGACCTCAGGTGATCCACCCACCTTGGCCACCCAAAGTGCTAGGATTACAGGCATGAGCCACCGTGCCTAGGTATCACTCCATGTCAAGAATTTGCTATAAAATACTCCAGCCAAAAAAAAAAAAAAAATGGATTATGTCAAACAAAATTGGTTGAAACAAGGAAGGGAACGGTGGGATCATTAATGGATCTTCTTCACTCTTGTGTATGTTTGACAACTCCAATTTAAAAAAATTCTTACTAAAGCATCCTAATAAGATTTTGATTTGAACAAGATAATGGATTAAAAATGACTAAAGCAGGACAGGCCCAGTGGCTCACACCTGTAATTCCAGCACTTTGGGAGGCCGAGGCTGGTGGATCACTTGAGGTGAGGAGTTCGAAACCAGCCTGGCCAACATGGTGAAATCCTGTCTCTACTAAAAATACAAAAAATAGCTGGGCATGGTGGTAGTCTCAGCTACTTGGGAGGCTGAGGCAGAAGAATCACTTGACCCCGGGAGGCAGGGGTCGCAGTGAGCTGAGATCACGCCACTGCACTCCAACCTGGGTGACAGAGTGAGGCTCCGTCTCAAAAAAAAAAAAAAATTAGCCAGGCATGGTGGTGTGCATCTAAGGTCCCAGCTACTTGGGAGGATGAGACAGGAGGATCACCTAAGCCCAAGAGGTTGAGGCTATAGTGAGTGATGATCGTACCACTGCACTCTACCCTGAGCAACCCTGTCCCCTGTCTCAAAAAGGAAAGGGGAGGGGAGGGGAGAGAAAGGGAGGGGAGGGGAGAGAAGGGGAGGGGAGGGGAGAGAAGGGGATGGGAGGGGAGGGAAGGGGAGGGGAAGGGAGGGAACGGGAGGGCATTCGCATTGGGTTGAATATGATGGCCAAGCCTCTGCATCCATGTTTCTATCTTTCCAGATTCCAGGGTAGAAAAATGCAGCTCTCAGCAAGTCCAGCTGTTCCGCTTAGCGCTCCCCGTAGCAGCGCCTCCTCCACCACGGTGGACCACACCGGTGACCAGGCCAGGGAGACTGGATGTCACGCTAGTGGCTTATTTATCTGGGCCCAAGAACCCACCGGCTGAGCCCCAGGGACCCCTGTGCAGCTATGCTGGCTGCCAGGGACCCACCTGCCTCTCCGCGGTCCCTGCTGCCACCTGCTCTGGAGCTCAGGCCTTTCTCAGTGGCCCACTTTAGTGCTGCCCTCGGAGAGGGGCACTGGGAAGTCCACAGACTGAACTAAGCTACCCCTGGGGCTGGGGGGCAGGGGGGCAGGGGGGCATCCACTTTCAACTTGATGACCTTTCATCTAGTTTGCATGTTT
>NW_022436954.1:2586246-2607167 GCF_009761245.1 Sapajus apella | reverse complement strand
AAAAATTAGCCAGGCATGGTGGTGTGCATCTAAGGTCCCAGCTACTTTGGAGGATGAGACAGGAGGATCACCTAAGCCCAAGAGGTTGAGGCTATAGTGAGTGATGATCGTACCACTGCACTCTACCCTGAGCAACCCTGTCCCCTGTCTCAAAAAGGAAAGGGGAGGGGAGGGGAGAGAAAGGGAGGGGAGGGGAGAGAAGGGGAGGGGAGGGGAGAGAAGGGGATGGGAGGGGAGGGAAGGGGAGGGGAAGGGAGGGAACGGGAGGGCATTCGCATTGGGTTGAATATGATGGCCAAGCCTCTGCATCCATGTTTCTATCTTTCCAGATTCCAGGGTAGAAAAATGCAGCTCTCAGCGAGTCCAGCTGTTCCGCTTAGCGCTCCCCGTAGCAGCGCCTCCTCCACCACGGTGGACCACACCGGTGACCAGGCCAGGGAGACTGGATGTCACGCTAGTGGCTTATTTATCTGGGCCCAAGAACCCACCGGCTGAGCCCCAGGGACCCCTGTGCAGCTATGCTGGCTGCCAGGGACCCACCTGCCTCTCCGCGGTCCCTGCTGCCACCTGCTCTAGAGCTCAGGCCTTTCTCAGTGGCCCACTTTAGTGCTGCCCTCGGAGAGGGGCACTGGGAAGTCCACAGACTGAACTAAGCTACCCCTGGGGCTGGGGGGCAGGGGGGCAGGGGGGCATCCACTTTCAACTTGATGACCTTTCATCTAGTTTGCATGTTTTCAAATATGCATCTATTCCTTCTTTAATGTTTAAAATAAATTACAATACATGGAAAAACAAAACACTTATTTTAAAAAAAGAACAAAGTTCTACTTCTTTAGACAAGCAATTGAGAACATGCAGACTCAACTATATTTGAACTTATGTAGAGCGTTTCTAACGTGTGAATGCTTTATCAACAAAGTACTTACTACATCGACTTGCTGAAGTTTGGAAAAACTCTCATTTTTTTTTTGAGACAAAGTCTTGCTCTGTTGCCCAGGCTGGAATGAGGTGGCTCAGTCATGACTCACTGCAGTCCCTGCCTCCCAAGTTCAAGCGATCCTCCCACCTCAGCCTCCTGAATAGCTGGGACTACAGATGCATGCCACCATGCCGGCCTAATTTTTGTATTTTTTTTGTAGAGACGGGGTTTCGCCATGTTGCCCAGGCTGGTCTTAAACTCCTGAGCTCAAGCGATCTGCCCACCTCGGCCTCCCAAAGTGCAGGGATCACAGGTGTGAGCCACCGCACCCTGCCTGAAAAAGATCTTTTTGAACAAGGTGTAAAGGATTCTGACTCAGAGGAGAAGACATGAACTCTAGATTTTACTCTGCCTTCTATTAAGTAGGTCACTGGCCCTTTGAGCGTCCATTTCCAGGCCTGCTTTAGAGCATGCCAACACACTCCACCTGCCTTACGGAACTGCTTCAAGCATCCAGTGAGCTAGGGGTTACGTGAAGGAGTTCCCCAAGCCTTAAGCACCATGGAAATAGGTAAGTCACATGGAATGACCAGTCTGAAACACTCAGACCTCAACAGATGCAAGAGCCCCATTCTTAGGTATTAAGAGGCATACTGTGTACACTTCAACACATATCAGAAAACCTTGAATCTGATGAACTTCTTCTTCCAGGAGTGAAGTCCAGAGAGGTAGATCTGTTTAAGGGCTTCATGGCTCAGCCGTAGGTCAATCCCGTCGGGAGTGACCGTGAACTGGAAGGCCACAGCTTGGTGAGCTTCTGCCATCTTCCGGGGTTACCTGGAAGCAGAAGGAGAAAATGTAACACAGTGGCACGTGTGACCAGACACTAAAAAAAAAAAAAAAAAAAAACTACTCATACGGAAGTGCCATTCCTTCTGAATTTGTTTTTCCTCCCCACTTACAGATGTAATACTTCTCGTCAACAGATCCAATTCCATCACAGAGAGGACACCCCCTCACCTGTCCACCACTACACAGAAAATCACTGCCTCTGCTTAGGGGCCCAAGATGATCATCAGAAGCCAGGCCCGAGGCACCCCAACCCCTGCCCCTGGAAGTCCCCCGGACCCCGCCTCCAAGCCAGCATCCAGGCCACAACTCCTGACGCAAAGCCCACGACACTTCGGCAACTCACACAGCACAGACAAATCTCAATCTTGCAGCCAGGCCCCTGGAGGCTGCCATTAAAAGCCCAGAGTGTCCATGAAGGAGCCCCTGACAGCCCTGGGCCCTGAACTTCAGTGAGGGGTGCACAGCGTGCCCAAATGCCTCTGCCTCTGGTGTCTGTGCAGCTGCTCCTGTTTTTTTTTTTTTTTTTTTTTTGAGACAAAGTTTCATTCTTGTTGCCCAAGCTGGAGTGCAATGGCCTGATCTCAGCTCACTGCAACCTCCACCTCCTGGGTTCAAGCAATTCTCCTACCTTGGCCTCCTGAGTAGCTGGGATTACAGGCATGCACCAACATGCCTGGCTAATTTTTTTCTGTTGTTTTTTTTTTTTTTTTTTTTTTCAGTAGAGACAGGGTTTCTCCATGTTGGTCAGGCTGGTCTTGAACCTCCGACCTCAGGTGATCCGCCCGCCTGGGCCTCCCAAAGTGCTGGCATTACAAGCGTGAGCCACTGCGCCCGGCCTGCATGGCTGCTCTTTTGAGAAACTGTTCTAGGGTTTCAGAAAGACCCACAAAGACTCCACAAGTCAGATGCACAGATGCCTCAAGAATGGGTGCTCACGGATGGAGCGGGCCTCCTTCCTCGGGGGCAGCAGCTGAAGCAGAACATGCCTGGGCAGCAGAACATGCTGGACGGATACCAGAGCCTGCATCCCCGACCCAAACATAGCCCCTGGGGACAGCATCCCCTGCCCGCTGCAGAAAACGGCTCTGGGAAATCTGGTCCATTCTTCCTGTCCCCTTCACCCTGGCTCTGCAGCCTTCCTTCAGGCTCCTTGGCACAGCTGCTCAGCACAGCATGGCCCCCCCCATCCCCTCCTGGACCCCCGGGGCGGTGGCTCCTGCCCTTCTCACGGTGCCACCTCCACCTCCTCCCAGGCTGCCTGCCACAAAGTACTAAATGAATAAGAAGCTAAGAGGAAAAACGATCAAGTACCACATAAAAATTTAAAAACTCACGTGTCTGTGTGTGGTGTGTGTGCTTGTGGTGTGTGTATGTATGTAAGGTGTGTGTGTATAGTGTGTGTGCATGTGGTGTGTGTGGTGTATATGTGTGTGCATGTGTGGTGTATGTGTGTGTGGTGTGTGTGCATGTGTGTGTGGTGTGTGTGGTGTGTGTATACGTGTGTGGGTGAGTGGTGCGTGTGTGTATGTGTATGTATGTGTGGCATGTGTATGTGTGTGTGTGGTGTATGTGTATGTGCATATGGGTGTGCATGTATATGTGGTATGTGGTGTGTGTGTATATTTGTGTGTGTGGTGTGTGTATATTTGTGTGCTTGGTGTGTGTATGTGTGTGTGGGGGGTGGAGGTGGGTGCGTGGGTGTGTGTGGTATGCGTATATGTGTGTGTGGTGTGTGTATGTGTGTGTATGCGTGTGTATATTTGCGTGTGTGGTGTATGTGTGGTGTGCAGTCTGTGTGTTGTGGGGGGAGGATGTGGGTGTGGGTGCATGTGTGTTTGTGCGTGTGCGGGGTGGGTGTGTGTGGGTTGTGTGAGTGTGTATGTGTGTGTGTTCTCACCACACGATGATTCTCCTGTTTTCACCCACTGATGGCGAGGTCAAAATCAGTGACTACCACAGTTTCAGAGATTCCCCCGTTACAGAAATCACCCTGGCTCAGTCCTTCACCAACCAGAACCAGAACACAGAACCACCTGCTGCTGGGAGGCACCCATCTGTCCATGCAACAAGTGTTTGCTGACTGCCTCCAATGTGCTAACTGAGGAGAAGAGCTGGACACTGGCAGAAAAGGTCCCTCTGCCCTCCCACAACTTAGACGGGGCTAACAAGCAACACATAAGCAGCGCTTGGGTGATAGAAACGGAGGAGCCGAGGGGACCTCCGGGAGACAGGCCAAGAGAAGGAGCAACCGTGGGACAAGCAGGATACAGCTGGAGGCAGGAAGGGCAGGTGGCTGGGGTCAAGGGCAAGTGGCTGGGGTCAAGGACAGGGTGTCTGGGGTCAGTGGCAAGATAGCTAAGGTCAAGGGCAGAACAGCCGGGGTCAAGGGCAGGGTGTTGGGTCAAAGGCAGGGCAGTTGGGATCAAGGGCAGGGGGCCAAGTTTGGAGAGGAAGGCAGAGGCAGCCGGTGGGAGGTGACAGGGTTTTGTGCTAGCAATGGAGAAGCATCCAAAGGCCTGGAAGAAGAAGGACTTGTCACTATTTCTGTTCTAAAGACCACTCTGGCTGCTGTATGGAGCACGGATGGGGACGTGGGAGCAGGACCAGTAAGAAGCTGAGGCCGTCTTCCAGGAAAATGCATGGGGCTGGCCCAGTCTGTCAGTGACAAGGACAGTGACAGTGTGGACAATGACCCACGTGAGACAGGCTGCAGAGGCACCTTGAGCTGCACGTGTTGATGAAATGGGCCCTCGGGCTCCTGGCTTGAGCCACCCACTCAGTGGAGCAGGGTACTGACACAGGACAGTCTCGGGGAGGGAAGGAGGCAGACGGGGGTGGAAGCTGAGAATTCATGCCTGGACCTGCTGCATGTGAAATGTCGCCCGGACATCTGGGTGGAGATGCCACGCACTGCCAGAGCGAGGGAGGGGCTCGGCCGGACGACACACCTGGGAGGTATCAGCACAGAACCTGAATGCAGTGGCAAAACAGCATACCACCAGCTATAATCTTAGCTTAGAGCAATTTGCAAAGCAATCGACAATATGTGTGGGCCAGGCACGGTGGCTCACACCTGTAACTCCAACACTTTGCGAGGTTGAGGTGGAGGATCGTTTCAGGGCAGGAATTCAAGGCCAGCCTGGCCAACATGGTGAAACCCCATCTCTACTAAAATACATAAAATTAGCCGGCGCATGCCTGTTAGTCCCAGCTACTCAGGCAGCTGAGGCAGGGGAATCGTTTGAACCTGGTAGACAGAGGTGCAGTGAGCTGAGATCACGCCACTGCACTCCAGTCTAGTGACAGAGTGAGACTCCATCTCAAAAAAAAAAACAAAAAAAAAAAACTCCCCTGGAGTCTCAAGGTTAGCTCTTTTTGTTTGTTTGTTTGGTTGTTTTTTTTTTTTTTGAGATGGAGTCTCACTCTGTCGTCCAGCCTGGAATCCAATAGTGCCATCTCAGCTCACTGCACCCTCCAACTCCCGGGTTCAAGCGATCCTCATGCCTCAGCCTCCCGAGTAGCTGGGATTACAAGTGCCTGCCACCATGCCTGGTTAATTTTTGGTATTTTTAGTAGAGACGGGGTTTCACCATGTTGGTCAGACTGGTCTCGAACTGCTGAGCTCAAATGATCTGCCTGCCTCAGCTTCCCAAAGTGCTGGGATTACCGCTGTGAGTCACCTAGCCTAGCCTCAAGGTTAACTCTTAGCCCCCTTCCCCATCAAAGGCTTCGCAGTAACCAGGAGGCGAGCATCCAGGAAGAGGACTCTGCAGAGCCTGCACTGTGCTAATACAGTCACACAGTGACCAGACAGGCCACCTCTGCATGACTGATAAGATCTCCTTGGATTCACACAGAACACAAAGGGATAATTCATGACAGTGGATTAAATATAGTGTCTGCAGCCAAGTCTCCAAAGGTATGTATCCCACGCTTGCTCAGAAATCTAACCTCTGATAGGGAGAGAGACTGGCAGTAATTACAGTGTCCTTTCCGGAGTGAAATGCCCTTGCAGAGCAATCTGAATTTCATGAAGGAGTTGTTTATTTTGACCGGTTCAGCGTAACCCTAAGAGTCCTAAATGCCCCTGCGATGCACTACTTGTTTTTCTACTTCTGCAGGAGCTGAGATAGGCTGTCCTGACCCAGCCTCTCCCTCTTTGAGTCATGAGCAGAAATTAGTGAACCCAACAAGGCTGGAGGAGCTCCCTGTGCAAATGGAATGGGCACAAATCCCAGCCTGGGTTCCGGCCTGGATCAGCGGACTTATGCTTAAAAACAGCAATACAGCCACGCCTACAGCAGTCCCCACTCAGCTGTGGTTTGCACCATTTTTTGTTTTGTTTTGTTTTTTTGAGACAGAGTCTTGCTCTATTGCCCAGGCTAGAGTGTAGTGGCACAATCATGGCTCACTGCAGCCTCCACCCCCCAAGCTCAGGTGATCTTCCCACATCAGCCTCTCGAGTAGCTGGGACTACAGGCATGTACCACCATGTTCAGCTAATTTATGTATTTTTTTGTAGAGACAGGGTTTCACCACCTTGCCCAGACTAGTCTCAAGCGAACTCCTGGACTCAAGCGATCCACCTGTGTCAGCCTCCCAAAGTACTGGGATCATAGGCGTGAGCCCCCAAGCCTGGTGATTTTGCTTTGCTAGTTGGCCAGGCTGGTTTCAAACTCCTGACCTCAGGTGATCCGCCTGCCTTGACCTCCCAAAGTGCTGGGATTACAAGCATGAGCCTCTGCGCCCGGCCTTAATTTTTGTATTTTCAGTAGAGACGTGGTTTCACCATGTTGGCCAGGCTGGTTTCAAACTCCTAACTTCAGGTGACCCACCCACCTCGGCCTTCCAAAGTGCTGGGATTACAGGCATGAGCCACCAAGCCCAACCCTCCTGCATACTTTAAATCATGTCTAAATTACTTACAATAACGAATACAATGTAAATGCTATGTAAATAGTGATGCTGTATTTTTCTTTCTTTCTTTTTTAAATTATTTGTTTATTTTATAAATTTTTACATAAAAGATTAAGATCTTTTAAATAAAGATGGGGTTTCACCATGATGGCCAGGCTGGTCTTGAACTCCTGACCTCAGGTGATCCACCCACCTCAGCCTCCCAAAGTGCTGGGATTACAGGTGTGAGCCACCGCGCCCGGCTAATGCTATATTTTTCAATTTTGTATTATTTTTTGCTATTGTCTTGTCCCCTCCCCGGCCCCCGTCAAATATTTTCAATCCTTGGTTAGCTAATTCCACAGAAGCAGAACCTGAGGATACCAAGCTGACTGTATAGGTTTGGTAGTGTCCACAGATTCAGGCATTGACATGGGGTCCTGGAATGTATCCCTCAAGGATAAGGGGGGACCACTGTAAGTGTGAGACTGCCTCTTGTGGCTAACAGGGAGTGCCGATCTAAGCCAGGGAAAAACACCCCTTCACACCCAGGATGGCTGGTATCCCAAAGATGGATGGCACAAGTGTTGGCAAGGACGTGGAGAAATCGGTGTTCTCATGCACGGCTGCTCAAATGGTGCAGCCACGTTGGCAAACAGTCTGTCCATTCCTCAAAAGGTTAAATACAGGGTTACTGGCCTGGTACCGTGGTTCACATGTGTCATCCCAGCACTTTGGGAGGCAAGGCAGAAAGACTGCTTTAGGCCAGGAGTTCCAGACCAGCCTGGGCAATGTAGCAAGACCCTGTCTCTATATAATAAGCAAAAATAAAAATAAAAAATTGGGTCAGGCACCGTGGCTTACGCTTGTAATCCCAGCACTTAGCTGGGAGGATTGCTTTGGCTTAGGAGTTCGAGACCAGGTTGGGGAACATGGCAAGACCTCATCTCTACTAAAAATCAAGAAATTATCCAGGCATGGTGGTGCATCCCTGTAACTCTAGCAAGTTGGGAGGCTGAGGCAGGAGGATTGCTTAAGCCTAGGAGGTGGAGGCTGCAGTGAGCTGTGATTGCACCTGCACTCCAGCTGGGCAACAGAGGAGACCCTGTCTTTAAAAAAAAAAAAAAAAAAAAAAACCCTGTATAAAAATAGACTTACCAGCCAGGCAGTAACTCACACCTGTAATCCCAGCACTTTGGGAGGCCTAGGCGGGTGGATCACCTGAGGTCGGGAGCTCAAGGCCAGTATGACCAACATAGAGAAACCCTGTCTCTACTAAAAATACAAAATTAGCTGGACGTGGTTGCACGTGCCTGTAATTCCAGCTACTCAGGAGGCTGAGACAAGAGAATCACTTGAATCAGGGAAGCGGAGGTTGCGGTGAGTGGAGATTGCACCATTGCACTCCAGCCTGGGAAACAAGAGCGAAACTGCCTCTCAAAAAAAAAAAAAAAAAAAGTCCATTCAAAAGCTTGCACAGGAACATTCACAACAATATTATTCATGATAACCAAAAAGTGGTAACACGTTCTGCTGATGAATGAATAAACACAGTGTGGTCCATCCATACCGTGGAATGGTATTCAGCAATGACAAGGGGTGGACCTCCCACACCTGCTGCAGCACGGATGGCCCTGAAAACGTGATGCTGAGTGAAAGAAGCCACACTGAGGTCGTATATTGCTGATTCTGTTTATTCCAAATGTCCAGAACAGGCGAATCTACAGACAGGAAGTACACTCGTGGTCACCGGGGCTTGGGGCAGATGGGAAGATCGGGAGGTGTGGGTAAGGAGTGGGGTATCTTCTTAGGGAAATGAAGACATTCCAAAATTGATTGTGGTGATAGTTGCCCAACTCTGTGAATATACTAAAAACCACGGACAGCCTAGGCAACATAGCAAAACTGTCTCTGCAAAACATACAAAAATTAGCTTAGCGCAGTGATGTGTGCTTGTAGTCCCAGCTACTAGGGAGGCCGAGGAGGTGGGAGGATCGCTTGAGCCTGGGAGGTCGAAGCTGCAGTGAGCTGTGACTGCACCACTGCATTCCAGCCTGGGCAACAGAGCAAGACCCTGTCTCAAAACCCAAACAAACTCACTGAAGTGTACACTTTAGATGGGTGAATTTTATGGTATATGAATGTCTCAATAAAGCTGTTACCAAAATATACTATCTCAAGAAGTGTTTTCTATTTAATGTCTATGCATACAACCATTCTCTCCTCAAATATATAATGGTGGGGAGTGGATTTCTTATTCTTTTCTTCCGTATCCTGTCCACCATAGTGCTCTGGTCACATCAAGGACTCATTCGGCAGCCATAAAAAAGAGAAATCAGGCCAGGCACGATGGCTCATGTCTGTAATCCCAGCACTTTGGGAGGCTGAAGTGGGCAGATCACCTGAGGTCGGGAGTTCCAGACCAGCCTGACCAACATGGAGAAATCCCATCTCTACTAAAAATACAAAATTAGCTGGGCATGGTGGTGCATGCCTGTAATCCCAGCTACTTGGGAGGCTGAGGCAGGAGAATCGCCTGAACCCGGGAGGCAGAGGTTGCGGTGAGCCGAGATCACACCATTGCACTCTAGCCTGGGCAACAAGAGTAAAACTTCATCTCAAAAAAAAAAAAAAAAAAGTGAAATCATGTCCCTTGCAGTGACATGGAGGCAACTGGAGGCCTTTATCCTAAGTGAACTAACTCAGAAACAGAAAACTGAATACCACATGTTCTCACTTATAAATGGAGCTAAACAATGGGTACCCACGGACATAAAGATGGAAATAACAGGCCGGGCGTGGTGGCTCACACCTGTAATCCCAGCACTTTAGGAGGTCGAGGCGGGAGGATCACCTGAGGTCAGGAGTTCCAGACCAGCCTGGCCAACATGGTGAAGCCCCGTCTCTACTAAAAACACCAAAAATTAGCTAAGCGTGATGGTGGACGCCTGTAATCCCAGCTACTCGGGAAGCTGAGGCAGGAGAACCCGTGAATCCAGGAGGCGGAGGTTACAGTGAGCTGCGATTGGGCCACTGCACTCCAGCCTGGGAGACTCAGTCTCAAATGAAAAAAAAAAAAAAAAGATCAAAATAACAGACACTGGGGACTCCAAAAGGGAGGAGAGGAAGCGGGGCAAGGGCTGAAGAATTACCTGTCAGGTACAATGTTCATTCTCTTCCCTTTCATCGGGGGCACTCTGGGTACACTAGAAGTCAGCCCCCACCAGCATGCAAAATACCCATGTAACAAACAGGCACTTGTACCCCCGAATATAAAATTAAATTAAATTTTTAAAAAGACTCATTCAAAACAACTGTTACCTCATGGCATTAAGGAGTTTCTGTTAATTATCTTTTAGGCATTACAAGATATCGTGGTTACGTTTTTTAAGAGACAGAGTCTCTTAAAACTCACAGTTCGGCCGGGCGCGGTGGCTCAAGCCTGTAATCCCAGCACTTTGGGAAGCCGAGGCGGGTGGATCACGAGGTCAAGAGATCGAGACCATCCCGGTCAACACGGTGAAACCCCGTCTCTACTAAAAATACAAAAAATTAGCTGGGCATGGTGGCACGTGCCTGTAATCCCAGCTACTCAGGAGGCTGAGGCAGGAGAATTGCCTGAACCCAGGAGGCGGAGGTTGCGGTGAGCCGAGATCGCGCCATTGCACTCCAGCCTGGGTAACAAGAGCGAAACTCCGTCTCAAAAAAAAAAAAAAAAAAAAAAACCTCACAGCTGACTGCAGCTCTGGACTCAAGCGATCCTCCTGCCTTGGCCTCCTGAGTAGCTGGGACCAGGGGTGTGAGCCATGGCTCTCAGGCAGTGGTGATTTTAAAAAAACGTTTTCCATCTTTTATCAATATGTACTGAAATATTGATACATGCAATTTTATTCGTTTTTTTTTTTTTTTTTTTGGCCTAGTCTTGCTCTGTCATCAAGCTGGAATGCAGTATCCTGATCTCAACTCACTATAAACTCCACCTCCCAGGTTCAAGCGATTCTCCTGCCTCAGCCTCCCAAGTAGCTGAGACTACAGGTGCCCAACACCACACCTGGCTAATTTTTGTATTTTTAGTACAGCCTGGGTTTCACCATGTAGGCCAGGCTGGTCTCGAACTCCTGACCTCAGGTGATCCACCCACCTTGGCCTCCCAAAGTGCTGTGAGCCACTGTGTCCAGCCTAATTTTATCTTTCATCATGTATGGGACTTGCTTCAAAATCACTTGGGGTGGGGCAAATGGACGGACCGATATGAAGGAGTCATGCGTGAGAACCATGAAGGGCCGGGCTGCACAAGCTCTGGAGGGTCTCTCTTCTATGCACATTCAAGATCTCCTGATGTTTTAGAATGTGTTTAATGAAATGAAACATTCATCCACTGCAATCGGAACTCCAAAATCTTATGTTTGGAGAGCTCCTCAGATACTCCAAGCACCCCAAGTGCCCACCTCCCAGGGAGAGAAGCACACACTTTTCACCCCATAGCCCACCCTGGCCTCAGAGAAACGGCACTACCCATCTGAGGCCAGGGAAGATAAAATCAGAAGGGGCAAAGGTTTCTGGGGCCAGAGCGTGTAGAAAGGTGGTCATGCCCATGCTCAAGCCCCCTTACCCAGTCCCCACTCCCCACAACCTGGAAATACCTTTTTTTTTTTTAGAGATGGATTGCAATGGCTCGATCTTGGCTCACCGCAACCTGTGCCTCCCAGGTTCAAGCGATTCTCCTACCTCAGGCTTCCGAGTAGCTGGGATTACAGGCATGTGCTACCACACTCGGCTAATTTTGCATTTCTAGTAGAGACGGGGTTTCTCCATGTTGGTCAGTCTGGTCTCGAACTCCTGACCTTGGGTGATCCGCCCGCCTCAGCCTCCCAAACTGCTGGATTACAGGCATGAGCCACCTCTCCTGGCACAACCTGGAAATATCTGAACAGTCATCACCAGCTTGCCCAACCCAACAAGGTTTTTATGAGCCTGGTATAAAAAGGATGAAAAAGGAAAAGCTGGGCCCGCCCCCCAACCAGGGCCTGTCCCCCCCCACCAGGGCCCGCCCCCCACTAGGGCCCGCCTTCCCCCCAGTGCCTGCCCCCCCTGCCAGTGCCTGCCCCTGCTGCCTCACCCAACCAGCCTCTGCCAGGTGCTTCCTCTCCAGGCAGGAGACCACACTCCTGGCCCATGCAGGGACTTCACCTCTCTCCAGCCAGAGGGCACACCTGCTCCCTACCTTTCACCCAGCAGGGAGCGGATGCAGCCTGGCAGCTTCTCCCATCTCTGAGTCACCAGAAACAAAGCTGCGTGACTGCAGGAGACTCGGCTGCCACGGCTTCATGGAGGCCAACCAACCCCAGGGAGTGGCACCCAGCTCCTGGGCCAGCCTCACTCCAGACCCGGGGCAGAGGGTACCTACTGTCTCTAAAACTGAGGCACTCAGAATGGAAACCAGATGGGCCGGGCGCAGTGGCTCACACCTATAATCCCAGCACCTTGGGAGGCCGAGGCGGGTGGATCACGAGGTCGAGAGATCGAGACCATCCTGGTCAACATGGTGAAACCCCGTCTCTACTAAAAATACAAAACATTAGCTGAGCATGGTGGCGCGTGCCTGTAGTCCCAGCTACTCAGGAGGCTGAGGCAGGAGAATTGCCTGAACCCAGGAGGTGGAGGTTGCGGTAAGCCGAGATCGCGCCATTGCACTCCAGCCTGGGTAACAAGAGCGAAACTCCGTCTCAAAAAAAAAAAAAAGAATGGAAACCAGATAAAGCCATCCGCACCACCCCCCTGCTCCTTCCCTCCCTGGCCCTAGAGGGTAGAGGGTCCCAGACCAGAATCTGAAAACCACCGAGAGCGGTCAGCACAGTTCCTGCCTTGATATACCCCTGTACTGAAAGCCAACCTGAGGCCAGGTGCGGTGGCTCATGCCTGTAATCCCAGCACTTTGGGAGGCTGAGGAGGGAGGATCACTGGAAGTCAGGAGTTCAAGACCAGCCTGACCAACATGATGAAACCTCATCTCTACTAAAAACACAAAAATTAGCTGGATGTAGTGGTGGGCGCCTGTATTCCCAGCTACTTGGGAGGCTGAGGCAGGAGAATTGCTTGAACCTGGGAGGCAGGGTTGCAGTGAGCTGAGATGAGACCACTGCACTCCTGGGTGAGAGGGAGGGACTCCGTCTAGAAAGGAAAGGAAATTAAAGGAATAGAAAATGGGCAGGAGAGGGAAGGGGAGAGGAGGGGAGGAGAGGGGAGGGGAGGGAGAAGACCCTCAGCATGCCTTTCTGTAACATACTTAGCACAAATGGAATCCCTCAAAGTAAATCGGGTCTGCGGCCTCACCTCACTGGCATAAATAGGACTGGGGTCACAGGTGGCTAACCTCACCTTCCTGCAAACGGACAACAGCCAGGTGAGGCAGGTGAGCAGCTGAGACTGGGGCGGACAAGACCAGGGCCACGGGCACAGAGCTCTTCTGAGGACCTGGAGCTCAGGGAGGAGTGGGGGTTAGATGCGGTGTCCAGGTGGAAGAAGGCCAGTCACTGACAAATTCCTGGACCTCAGATAAGCCTCAGGAAAACTTTGGGAGGCCAAGAGGGGCAGATTGCTTGAGCCCAGGAGTTTGAAACCAGCCTGAGCAACATGAAAAACCTCACCTCCACTAACACAAAAATAAGCCAGAAGTGGTGGTGCACAGCTGTAGTCCCAGCTACTTGGGAGACAGAGGGGTGAGGCTCACCTGAGCCCGGGAGGCTGAGGCCGCAGTGAGCCATGATCACGCCACTGCACTTCAGCCTGGGCGACAGAACGAGATCTTGTCACACACACACACACACACCCCCACACCCCAGTGAACTTTACTGTATTATACAGCAAGACTATTTTCTGTCTTAAATGCTCTAAATCACAAGATGCTCAAACAAACAGGCAAGTAGAGAATAACACCTATGTACCCTCCTGGAGTGAACAAATTCAACATTTTGCTGTATTGATTTAGAATGTCCACACCCCCTCCCCCGCAACCTGCCAAGTCTTTTGTTTATCTTCGTTTTTGTAGAGATGGGATCTCACCATGTTGCCCAGGCTGATTGCAAACTCCTGGACTCGAGCAATCCTCCTTCCTTGGCCTCCCAAACTGTTGTGATTATAGGTGCCCAGCCCTGCATAAATGTCTAAGGTGCAATAGAACAACCTCCTCTCCCCGTCCCCAGAATGCGGGGCTCATCTTCCCCGTCTAGATTTGAGCATCTACAAATGCATACAGTGCTACCACGCATGTGCGAGGCACACCCGAATGCCACCATACTCTGCAAGTGCTCCTGCAACTTGCCTCTCGTCCACACTGAGTTCCGGGCTGCCCCATGCCCACCCACGTGGCGCTGGCCCTGCTGTCCTGCACTTCCCTGCTGGCAGGAACCAGTCTGTCCCTGTGTCCCTGCTGGCTCAGGGGGCTTCTGTGCTCACTTTTTCACTGTTGCAAACCAAGAAGCAGAGAGCGGCCCTGTCCGTGTTGCAGCACCATATTTTAGTGCGGGTAGAAAAAGAGCGGTGTTCGTGGGCACCCAGCCTCTGGGCAGCCTTCCTCATGCCTGCCCTGCCCTGCCTGCTGTACCAAAGGTCCAGCTCCCTCTCCACATGGCCATCCTGCCCTCTTTGCCCTCACTGACCTGCCTGCTGCCTGACACCCCATCTCCCTGTGTCTCCCAAGTCCACTTTTCCAGGGCATCGGAGTGCCCTGCCCACCTCACCACCGCCGCCACGTTGGCCCTGGCCAGGGGCTTCTTGAAGAGGAGGGCATACTCCACCACTTTGCAGCCTGTGTTCCTTCCACTTCTGTGTGTCCAGAATGAGCCACCTGTCCGCTGCAGCCAGGCCTGGGTTTCAGGGCCCTCCACCCACCACCTGCATGGCCCTGGTCAGGCTCACTGCCTCCTCTCCTCCCCAGCACCTTTCATAAAGCTCAGGAGACCAGGGCACCTGTGTGCTCCAACTCCCCTTCCCGGAAGCCTTCCTTAGAGTCCAGGGCATGCCCTAGCAGGCTGGGCACGGTGGCAGGGAGCCCCAGCACGCTGGGAGGAAGGGCCCTCAGGCCAGCTGGCAGCCAGGCCTGAGTCTGGATCCTGGCCACTGACCCTGGACAGCCTCTCTGCTCACCCCTTCGGCCTTCCTGAGGCTGTAGTGAGGAGGGTGGCAGGGGCACGGCATGGCCCGAGGCTTGGGCAAGCAGGCGTCCGCCTCCTGGGGCTGGTGGGGGCTCTGGACATCCCACTCGCGGCATACAGCGAAACCGTTAGTCTCCATGGACCAGCCCCACTTCCTGTTCCTGCTTCCTCCTGGGAGAGGCCACCAGGCACTCAAACTGGCCCCAGTCCCTCTGCTGCTGCCTTGGGCCCCTCTGGCTTCTGAGCTAGCAGGTGGCTCCCCTGCACCCCGGGAGTCAGACAGTCCCTAGAGCATACTGCACCTGACCTTCCTGCTACCACGAGTGAATGACATAGGGGAGAGGTTCTCTTTTCACCCATCTGTATTTTTCTGTATTTTCTCATTTCTTTGAAGACATCTTCTTTAAAGACGAGGTCAAGCACACCTTCACCCAGCCAAAACTTCATCAGCTGACAATGAATCTCACCTGCCCATGTGCCCACATCCTCTCCGGGGTTTCTCTTACTGAGAATGCCGGCGCCCACCCTGTCTGGGGAGGAGCAGGGATGGACTATGGCTGTTCACTTCAGTGCCGATGTGACGGCCCCTGGGCCCCTGGGCCCCACCAGCGACACTTCCCCTCTCTGGCCCGGACCCAGCTGGGCGGCAGCAGCCGTGCTCTTGCCCCTCCCCCAGTCCTCCTTTCTCCAAGCCACCCCACATCAGAGGCTTCCTAGAGAGACCTGGCCAACTGCTCTTTCATCCACGTCACCCCAGGGGCAGGCCTATCTGCAGCCCCTCTCCTGAGATTTTCTTCCATGCGCAGATCTCAGAGACATATCACAGCCCCAGTGGGAAAAGGTGGTATCCCTGGGGACGAAGTTGACAAGGCGTGACCACTGGGATCCAAGCCACACAGCAGGGTGTGCACCTGTGTCCCAAGTTCAAGGATGGCCAGAGGAGAAAACACTTTGACTGGAAAGAAAAGCAGAAAAGAGCAGGAGGAAGAAAAGTTAAAAAGAAGAAATAAGAAAACACAGGAAAAATACAGGTGGATGAAAAGAGAACCTAACCTCCCCCCTCTGTCATTCACTCGCTCCCTCAAATCATCATGGAGCCCTTGGACTGGAATCCTGAACTAGCCCTGGGAAGGGACTTGTGGAGGAGGCCACTCTGGGTAAGCAGACAGGTGACCCCTTGGGGACCGTTCCTGACTTAGGACCCCTCCTTGCTGTGTGCCCCCGAGGCCAGCTATGGGGTAAATCGGAGGTGGTGGCAACACCCCAGCAGCCTCCGCCACGCCAAAGACATCTTGTTGTCCAGCTTTGTCGTGAGGCTGTGGGCGTGTCTATTTTCACTGAAAGTACAGAAATCACTTCTGAGAAGCTGGCGCAGCGGCCGGGGCCTGGCCTGTGCCTCTGCCTTGGGTGAACATGAGCCCTGGAAAGCTGAGTAGGAGGCAAGGCACGGTGGCTCACGCCTGAAATCCCAGCATTTTGGGAGGTCAAGGCGGTAAGATTGCTTGAGTCCAGGAGTTCAAGACCAGCCTGGCCAACATGCCACAGCTCCTTCTCTACCAAAAATACATTAGCTGGGTGTGGTGGCACATGCCAGTAGTCCCAGCTGTTCTGGAGGCTGAGATGGGAGGATTGCTTGAGCCTGGGAGGTCAAGGCTGCAGCGAGCCCTAATTATGCCACTGCACTCCAGCCTGGCAACAGAGTGAGACCCTGTCTCAAAAAAAAGAAAGGCTGAGTGGGGATGGCAGGGGTGGAGATCAACCACCTGGAGCCCACCTGCTGGAGGCTCACCTAGACCTCCTTGCTCAGAGCATACCAGGTGCCCACCAACCCCCAGGTGGAGCACAGGAGCCAGGCCATGTGCCATCCTGGAGGCTATGAAGGGACTGTCACTGAGGTCTGTGCCAGAGCACTTAAGCACCTTATGCTAATCTGCTCTTGGGACACACGGGGATGCAGAATCAGAGGCCCCAGCTGAGGCCACAACCTCTTCATCACAATTGTCACAAATGCACTGTCCCAGCTCCAGCTCACCCATTCCGTGGTGGTTCCCACCACCTTCCATGCTCAGCTCTGTCACCTGCCCCTCGGCCACCCGCCTTGACCTATGCCACTGACTTGCAGCTGGAGGGCCTGCAGCTCTTTGTCCATTTCTGTTTTCTCCTTTCTACATACTTACCTTAAAGCTCCCAGCACTTTTTGGGGCAGCCCATGAATCTAAACTCCCCAAGAAATTCTACAAGAGACATATAGTGATGTCCCCTGCACCGGCTGGCAAATGACCTTCATGTGTAAGTTATGGTCCAGTCTTCCAAATGCCCTTCTCAAGGACATGAATCCTTGTTTAACAATCCGATCCCATCCAGAAGAGTACAGACAGCTCTCCAACACTGAATGCTGAGTGAACAATCATGGGGGGGATGGTGATGATTCATCTTCCATTTTGCTTACAATTATCTTCATTTCAACAGCGTTGCTCAGGGGTCCCAAATCCCCGGCCAATAAACGGCTCTGGTGCTTTGTTTTTTAAAAGCGTTCACTTTGTTCCCTTTCTCCGTAATCAGTTCCTTTTAACCAAAACCTTTCACCTCTTTCGAAGTCATTGGCCTGTGAATCCTAACACTGGCCACGTAATCAAGAAGGCACCCATAACACAGGTCCCTATGCCCTTTGAGCAGAACTCCCCGCCCCTGCACCCCCAATCCTGCAGAGCTGAGACAGGCAGGTGGCTGAGGAATGCAGATGAAAGGTCAGCTTGATGCAACGTGCATTGCCAGTTTTCAAAACATGCCCCAGAAAAACGGAGATATGGGAATTGCCGCTGCCATATAAAACAAACAATAAAACTTGATACGTGACAACAGACTTCCAAGAAAATGGCCTGTATAGCAACTGAAATATGTAAATAATTTGAGTGGAGCGGAAGCCTTTCCACATAACAATCAACAGGTATGGAGACACTAATAAGTAAGCGGGTGGGAACGGAGGTAGGTAAGACACACAGATTCCTTTTTGTGCTTTGAATAATGAAGATACAGAACATTCTTTTTTTTTTTTTTTTTTTTTTTTTAAGATGAAGTTTCGCTCCACCACCCCGGTTAGAGTGCAGTAGCACGATCTCGGCTCACAGCAACATCTGCCTTCCAGGTTCAGGCAATTCTCCTGCCTCAGCCTCCCAAGGAGCTGGGATTACAGGCATGCGTCACCACACCTGGCTAATTTTGCATTTTTAGTAGAGACGGGTTTTTACCAGGTTGGCCAGGCTGATCTCGAACTCCTGATCTCAAGCAAACTCTCCACCTTGGCCTCCCAAAGTGCTAGGATTACAGGCATCAGCCACTGCGGCTGACCCAGAACATTTCTATTACCAAACCCTTTGGCATATGGTAGACAATGCGATGCATATATATTTTTACATTAATGTATTTGACTAGCATTAGCTCATTTAATTCCCAGTAGCACCCTAGGAAATGGGTACCATGGCTATCTCCATGCACTAATGAGAAAACCAGGGCTTAGATGCCAAGAAACTTGCCCAATGTCACGTCCAGCAAACCTCAGGGCTGGAAATCAAACCCAGATCCCAGCTAGGCATGGTGGCTCACACCTGTAATCCCAGGACTCTGGGAGGCCAAGATAGGTGGATCATCTGAGGTCAGTCGTTCAAGACCAGCCTGACCAATATGGTGAAACCCCGTCTTTACTAAAAATACAAAAAATTAGCCGGGCGTGGTGGTGGGCACCTATAGTCCCAGCTACTAGGGAAGCTGAGACAGAAGAATTGCTTGAACCCGGGAGGCGGAGATTGCAGTGAGCCGAGATCGCATCACTGCACTCCAGCCTGGGTGACACAGCAAGCAAGACTATCTCAAAACAACCAAACAACAAAACCCAGGTCCAACTCCAAAACTTACACTCTTAACTCCCAAAGTTAAGTGGTAGGTACTACACAAAAAAAGTCTACTTAAAATTCCTAAGGTTACAACACAGTTATAAAATTAGGTCACTGTTGTAACCAAAATGATGTGATTGCAGCCAGGAAGAAGACTGGATTAAGTACAAACACCACCAGTACCAACTGTCAAATGATTCCCATGCTGCAGTCTTCCTGCTAGAATTGCACAATGTGCGTGCACACAGGAGCAGGCTCGGCCTTCTATTCAAACCCAGCCAACGCCGCGTATCTCCTCCAGCGGTGAACAACTGTGTTGGAAATCCTCTGAGAAAAGCTTACCCACGGGAAATGACAGCTCAGCTCAGCAGGAATGCCAGGCAGGGTCTCTAGGAACAGAGAAAGCGTGAGGCTGGATGGCATGGGCCCCATCCCTGGAAAGCTCCAGAAGACACTGTAGGCAGAGTCAGCAGCAGTGTCTCCGGTGAGGGGAAGACAGTTATCTCATCACCTACAACATGTTCTTGGATGCCTGGGTGACCCATGCCTGGGAAGGTTCTGCCTGGCTAGAAATCTCGTGTTGGCCTCCAGGACTGGCTCCAGCTTAGGGAAACCACTTTCATAACATGCATGACTTTCAAGGTGGCAATCTGGCCTGACCTCCTCACTGCTGCCCAAGGGAAGTACCAGGAAGGCTCTGGAAGGACACTGGCAGCTCAGGGGTTTCCCTAAAACCAGCATGCACTTGCAATAAAGTTCATGGCCCTGCTGAACTGAGATGCAGACAAAAAAATAGCAATAATGGGAAGAAAAAAAAGCACAGCTCCTCCCCCGTAGACAAGTGTGGGCCCATCCTCTCTGTACCGTATCAGCCACATTGTTATTTAATTGTAGATATGCACATCTGTAATGTGTGCCCTTGTGCTTTTCCAGTAAATGCATATACACACAAATAGAAATTATTTCCCAAACCTGGCTGGGCGTGGTGGCTCATGCCTGTAATCCCAGCACTTTGAGGCCGAGGCAGGTGGATCACCTGAGGTCAGGAATTCAAGACCAGCCTGGCCAACATGGTGAAACCCGATTTCTACTAAAAATACAAAACATTAGCTGGGCATGGTGGTGGGCACCTGTAATCACAGCTGCTTGGGAGGCTGAGGCAGGAGAATTGCTTGAACCTAGGAAGCGGAGGTTGCTGTGAGCCACGGTTGCACCACTGCCCTCCAGCCTGGGCAACAAGAGCGAAACTCCATCTCAAAAAAGAAAAAAGAAAGGAAGAATGCAATTATTTCTCAAACCTGATGGAAGCACCTTAGAAGCAAGAATGTGAGACTCACAGGCTGGGCGCAGTGGCTCACGCCTGTAATCCCAGCACATTGTGAGGCTGAGGCGGGTGATCACCTGAGGTCGGGAGTTCAAGACCAGCCTGACCAACGTGGAGAAATCCCGTCTCTACTAAAAATACAAAATTAGCCAGGTGTGGTGGCTCATGCCTGTAATCCCAACTACTCTGGAGTCTGAGGCAGGAGAATCCCTTGAACCCGGGAGGCAGGGGGCAGTGAGCGGCGATTGTGCCACGGCACTGCAGCCTGGGCAACAAGAGCAAAAGGTCTGTCTCAAAAAAAAAAAAAAAAAAAGAATGTGAGACTCACCTTAGGCTTTTTTGAGGGTTTCATGTACAAGAAATGTGAAGGAATTTTCATTATTTTTTTTTTATATATGACAGGGTCTTGCTATGTTGCCGAGGGTGACCTTGAACTCCTGGCTCAAGAGATCCTCTTGCCTCAGCCTAAGCTGGGACTGCAGGTGTGCTCCACTGCGTTCTGCCTGGAGTTTTCATTATGAAAAGTTGTGTCTTGAATTCATGACTGATCATTCAATATTCACATTATTTAAATTGGCCACACAGTATACTTCCTGTGCTGAAGTTTATTATAATGGACTATTCACATTTATGGGGTCAGTATCATGGGTCGTCAGGTTATAAAATAATTCTGGACTGGGTGTGGTGGCTCATGCCTGTAAACCCAACACTTTGGCAGGTGGAGGCAGGAAGTTCGTTTGAGCCCAGGTATTTGAGACCAGTCTGGGCAACGTAGCAAGACCCCATCTCTACAACAAATACAAAAAAATTAGCCAAGTGTGGGGCAGTGCATGCCTGTGGTCCCAGCCCAGGAGTGTGAGGTTGCAGTGAGCTGTGATCCCAGCCCA
>NW_022436954.1:2543224-2586236 GCF_009761245.1 Sapajus apella | reverse complement strand
AGGAGTGTGAGGTTGCAGTGAGCTGTGATCTCAGCCCAGGAGTGTGACGTTGCAGTGAGCTGTGATCTCAGCCCAGGAGTATGAGGTTGCAGTGAGCTATGAGCATGCCACTGCACTCTAGCCTGGATGACAGAGCAAGATCCTGTCTCACCAAGAACTGCCAAAATTAAGCGAATTCTGGGTGGATCATTTGAGGTCAGGAGTTTGAGACCAGCCTGAGCAACATATCGAGGCCTGTCTCTACAAAAAATATTTAAAAATTCGCCAGGTGTGGTGGCATGTGCCTGTGGTGCTAGCTATGCAGGAGGCTGAGGAGGGAGGATCCCTTGAGCCTGAGTGGGCGATTACACTGAGCTCTGTCAGCACCATGGCATTGCACTCCAGCTTGGGCAACAAAGCAAGAGCCTGTCTTGGAGGAAAAAAAAAAAAAAAAAGGCCAGGTGCGGGTGGCTCATGCCTGTAATCCCAGCACTTTGGAAGGCCAAGGCAGACAGAGCACCTGAGGTCTGGAGTTCAAGACCAGCCTGGCCAACATGGTGAAACCCCATCTCTACTAAAAATACAAAAATTAGCCAGGCATGGTGGCGTGCACCTGTAGTCCCAGCTAGAGGTAGGGGTCCTTTGGTCATTGAGTCACTCCACAGAGAGCATTCCGCATGCTGTGTCCTGATGCCCTGGTGAGAAGTAAACTAAAAAACCTTAAAGAAACTGTTGGTTGGGCGTGGTGGCTCATACCTGTAATCCTAGCACTTTGGGAGGCCGAGGCAGGCGGATCACAAGGTCAGGAAGCCAAGGTGGGCAGATCACCTGAGGCCAGGAGTTCAAGACCAGCCTAACCAACATGGTGAAACCCCATCTCTACTAAAAATACAAAAATCAGCCAGGCATGGTGGCATGTGCCTGTAGTCCCAGCTACTTGGGAGGCTGAGGCAGGAGAATCACTTGAACTTGGGAGGCAGAGGTTACAGTGAGCTGAGATCACGCCACTACACTCCAGCCTGGGCGACAGGGCAAGACTCCTTCTCAAAAAAAAAAAATAAATAAAAAGAAAAGATATCTCTAACGTTCTGTCATTCCTTAACACATATCTGAATGTCTGTTCTAGCCACTGAAATCATGAGGAAGGCGAGCGTAAGAGTGAGTTAGGAAGAAGTGGTGGCATTTAGCCCCCGCCACATGTGGGGGCTTCGGGAACAGGAAGAATGCAGGATGGCCCTCCAGCTCCTGGGCTGGGGCCCACAAACCAGCAACATCAGGAGTATGGAGCCTTCCTTTCTTAACTTAAAGAACTTGGTGTCCAGTGCCTAACCCAGATCACTCAGAAAGCAGAGCGGTAACCACCCAAACCTCCAAGGTGACCCTGACCCTCCTGCACACCCCAGAGAGGCACGCCCCACTGAGCAGCACGATTCCTTTCATGGTTAACTTCCAAAGACGTTCCTGGACCCAAGAACAATCTGCACAAAAGAAAGGCAAAGACAGACACTTCTCAGAACTGAGGCTGTCACCCAAATAGGGCAGGTGCCCTCAGCCCAGGGCCCACTCGGGCCCCAACCTTCACCCAACATCTAAACGGGGTAAAAGTTGAAATTGACACAAGGTAACAAATATTTGAAGTCAGCAAGTAGAAAAAAGTCCTTACTGTGTTAAGTAACCAATTTGTTTAAGAAACATACCCTGTCCATGTTGTCAAAGAAACTGTTAACAGTGGTGGCATCTGGGGAGGAGAACCAAGTGAGGACTCTGCCCTGTATCTGCACCTTTTTAAAAAAGGGCCGGGCGCGGTGGCTCAAGCTTGTAATCCCAGCACTTTGGGAGGCCGAGGCGGGTGGATCACGAGGTCAAGAGATCGAGACCATCCTGGTCAACATGGTGAAACCCCGTCTCTACTAAAAATACAAAAAATTAGCTGGGCATGGTGGCATGTGCCTGTAATCCCAGCTACTCAGGAGGCTGAGGCAGGAGAATTGCCTGAACCCAGGACACGGAGGTTGCGGTGAGCCGAGATCGCGCCATTGCACTCCAGCCTGGGTAACAAGAGCGAAACTCCGTCTCAAAAAAAAAAAAAAAAAAGATATAGAGAGACAGCGTTTGGCTTTGTCACCCAGACTGGAGTGCAGTGGTGCAATCACAGCTCACTGCAGTCTCCACCTCCTGGGCTGAAGCCATCCTCCCACCTCAGCCTCCTGAGTAGCTGGAACCACAGATGCACTCCACCTGTTAATTGCAGAGACAGGGGTCTGGCTATGTGGCCCAGGCTGGTCTCGAACTCCTGGCCTCAAAGCAATCCTCCCACGTTGGCCTCCCAAAGCACTGAGATTACAGGCATGAGACACGCGGCAGGGGCCATCTGTCCCCCTTTAACTTTGCATCCTGTGCTTGTATCCCTTACTTGTAAAAACAAACAAAATGTCCTCACAAGAAAAGCTCAAGACTGCCAGAAGTCAACTGAGGCCTCAAGTGTGAGACAGAATCTCTAAAACACACTTTAAACATACAATCTCCAACAGCCATTTTAATTCTTAAAGCACCAATTCTTCCGGAATTCGAGTTCAGGCTTCCACCCTCAACAAAACTCTGGCCGGCCAATAATCACCATGCAGAGTGACTAAACATTTTTTCCAACAAAGGAAAAAATGCAAACGATCAAAGTGCAGCAGCAGCCCTAGGCCCGCGCAGGCGCCGGTTTCCGCCTCCCGCCGCCGCTGCCACCGCCCCTGCGCCTTTAGATTTCGGGCAGCGTGTTTAATTGCTCGCTTGGAACGCGTCCTCGGAAGGGCACCGCCAGCAACTGCGGCCTCGAGCCCCGCCCCTTCCCCCCGCCCCGGGCGGCGTCACGTGACGGCTGAGAAAAAGTAGGGGAAAGGTCAGCAGCAGCCCCGCCCCCGGGCTGGCGCGTCCCAGGCGCTCGGATCCTGTTCCACCCGCCGTGCCCACAGAGACCTTCCGGAGCGAGCTGGCGCGCGTCCCTGTGGCCACCCCAGCGACAGCGGGAGAAATGCAACGCACCCTTCCGTGTGAAGGTCGAGCCCTGCGGTGCCCAACTTTGGGGACAGCTCGGTGCTCAGTGCTTCTGATCACTGATGCTGCACCCAACCAGCCAGAAACACAGGCACCGCGCTCACGAGCCCAGGGCGCGTCTCCAAGGGGCTCACTGTGAAAATTGACGGTGTTTTTGTGAATGGGCACAAAACCCGGGGCCAGGGTTGAGTAAGGGCAGGCCCTCGCTCCAGGACTCCCTGGAGGCCCAGCTTGACCGCTTGGTGACCACCGGTCCGGGGCCGGGGCCAACGCAGCAGCCGCAGCAGCAACGGAAGGGACCAGGTTTCATTCGCTTCCCGGGAACTCCAGGGCAGGCGGCTTGTTTTTAGTACAAACTCGAAACGTTATTTTGGCTTGTGCACAATGCCAATTTCTGCCACTTTGATACAAAGTATATGCACTCCCAAACCTGCCCTTTTTACTGTTTGATTCCAACTGTTAAGATGGAGTTCAAGGGCAGTATCTAGTCTAGCAATGCTGCACAGGAAGGAAACCAGTAATTTACATGCGAAAAGCAGTCCACAGGCACTTGGTACTGAGGCAAAACCAACCCGAAGAGCCAGCTGTGAATGCTGATGGTCCCCAGGCCAACTGACAGCTGGAGCGATGTGCATTCTCGGCAACACTAATGTCCTCAATTTATTGCTAGGTTCACTCGGTCAGAGTCGCCTTAAAGAATTTGGAAAGGCATGGATGGGGGGCAAGGGGGGTTGCTTCCTGGCATAAATAAAAGACCCGTGCTCAGCCATTTTTTACTGACTTGGTTTGTGGCTTAGAAGGAAATAAACATGCTTGCATATCTGGAATGACCAGAAACCGGACACTTGTGGAACAAAATTGTGTAACAAAATACACCGTTGCAAAAGGTAAAACTGATTTTCATTTTATTCGGTAACTTACAGTTACCGGCTTCCTACTAAAATCTGCTCTTAAATATTTCATAACACACGGAGCAGAGAGGAACCGAAACCCTGTGCCGAGCTGGGAATATTAACTTTGTTACCTATTTAACCTGGTAGGTAGCTGGGATTTTTAACTCTCGGAGTTCTTTTTTGTTTTAAAGTAAGATCAGCCCTCAGCTTTGAGTCCTGCGGCTTTAACAAAAGCCAAGTGTGGAAAGTGTGGATTTACATTATACAGACGCTGACCCACGGCCTTTCCTGACAAAGCGAAAGAAGCCGGTTGTTGGCTGGCCGCGGCGTGGCTCCGAGCAGGGGCTGCCCCGCGTGGCCCTGACCGCGCCGTCGGGCTCGCAGGCCAAGTTCGCCCGGACCCGGCCACGTGACACCACCACCCTCCCCCGGCCCCGGTGCGACCTTGGGTACATGCTCCGCGCCCACCTGCCTTTGACCCAGCGCTGCACGGGAGAGGCCGGGGGGCGCTCCCAAGCAGGCCCGGGGCCCGCACTCTCACGCTGCTCACTGCCGCGCTCTGACCGCGTCTGGAGTCACTGCGCCAAGGGCGTGTCCCGACGGCTGCACTGCGGGGGCGGTCGTGGGGAGGGGGACCGGGGGCACGCGCGCTGGGATGGGGTCAGCGGCGCCCTGCCTAATCCCCAGGGCTGAGCATCCCTTCCTCAGCCGCACTGCACCTGCCCTCTGGTGACCGACGCTCGGGCGGACCCCAGACCCAATCCTTTCCAGGAGCCGGGTGCGATGGGCAGGGGCAGGAGCCGGCAGCTCTATAGGCCCCGGGCGAAGGCATCCAGGAAGGCCTCCAGAACTCCAGCATCCCTCCAGTGGTCGCACCGGACCGGCCCCCAGGCAGACTGACCCCAGGGCAGGCCTTCAGGCTCAATCCAGTCCCGGGCGGATTAAGGCGTGGGAGACAAGGGAGCCGGTGGCCCCGCTGGCCCCGGGCCGGAGGCGTCCAGCCAAGTCCACAGGGCCAAGCATCCCTCCCCGGGTCCCAGGGGACCCGCCTGCGGATGGACCGACCCCCGGCGAACCCCCAGACCCAATCCCCTGCCGGACATGGAGAGCCCCCGCCCCTCTCCAGGTTCAGGATCTCCACAACCCCGCCGTCCGGGGGCAATGCTGGGGTTCCTCTCGGCGCCCAGGCTCCACCCGGTCCGGTTGCCGGCAGCCCCGCGCGCCGCCCGTTCCCGACCCCAGCAGCCGGCAGGGCCGCCCCGCCACCCTCCCCACCGCGCGGCCGAGCCTCACCGAGTCAGCAACGGAGGTGCGGCAGCTGCGGCGGCGGCGGCGGCAGCGGAGTGAGCGAGCGGCGAGCGGGCGCCGGGAAGGAGGGCCGCGGGTGAGGCCGAGCGCACCCGACGCCGCCGGCAGCGGATTGGCTGAGGCGGACCCGGCCGTGGCGCCGGGGGGCGGGGGACTCCGGGCGCTCGGAGGGAGGGCTGGCCCGGGGCGTGGGCGGGGCAGGGCGCGGGCGGGGCGCGGAGGGGAGGGAAACTGAGGCTTGCGCAGGTGCTCGCGGCCTCGACCTCTGCCAGAATGGGGCCTAGAACCAGATTCCTCGCCCTCCGAGCCTCAGTTTCCTCATCCGTGAAATGAGTCATCTCCTGGAGGCCGCGCTTACAATAGCTGAGCTCGGTGCCTAACTCAGACTCGCGGTTTAGCCGCATCACCGCTTGTAATGTCCCGGGCATCCCCGGTAGTCTTCACCCCCTACTCCTTTATGCAGACGAAGGTCGCAGGCCAGAAAATAAATTGGCCAACGTCACCAACGCTGAGGAGCAACGGATCCCCCGGGCGTGGTGGCGCGCGCCTGTAATCCCAGCTACTCAGGAAGCTGAGGCGGGAGGATCGCTTGAAACCGGCAGTTCGAGGCCAGCCTGGGCAACGTAGCGAGACACCCCCGTCTCTAAAAATAAAAGGAAAAAGTGATAAACCACTTTTATCGGGCTTAAACCACGAGTGACCGTCATCGCGATCTGGAGGCAGAGTGGCTCCTCCTCATCTAGCTGGAATAAAACGCCTCCCTTTCGGGGGCTTTGGTAACATTTAGTAAAATAATTCTTCCAATTTCAAGAACATAATAGGTGCCAGGAGAGAAGTGGCTGGGGCCTAGGGCAGAGTGACCAAGAGACCGTTGTACTGGAGCTCGGGAGAGGGGCCGGGAGCGGGAACTGAACACACGCCGATCCCAGGGGTCTAGGCGGAGCGCAGCTGCGGGAGACCTGTGGGGTTGAAAGGAAGAGAGAGAGGGAGAGAGGGAGAGGGGCACTAACCAGAGCAGGCGGGGCGGAGCGGGGAGCTCTTTCCGCCCGGGAGCCACTCTTCCCCTATCTTTGCCGGCAGTGCTTCCAGTGTTTCCTGCTGCTCTGCATACAGCAGGTGCTCCATAAATGCACCGATTTTATAAACAAAGTCTCTTTTAAACCTTTTATGTTCATAAAACTCATAAACAGGGCTTTTTTTTTTTCCCGGAGTCAAAAAAGGCTGGAGTGCAGGAACCTGGCTCTTTTTAAGGTCGACTACTTCTCTGGTTACGAAAAATCCATGTTTGCAACCACCCTTCTCTCTGTATTATTCGGTCGTTACCGCCGAAGAATTTAGAAGAGAAAACGAAAGTTCTCCTTTGATCCCGCCCCCCACCACCGCTGCAGTTAACTCTTGCTGCGGTTCCCGGGCTCGCTGTTTTAAAGCAAGGCTAGGATGCAAGTTGTCTGTAAGTCTGTTTTGTTTCCACTTAAGTTGCGGACATAGTTCTCCGTGGAAGGACGGAGATGACCGCCGGCCTTCCCAAGGCAGCATAAGACTTCCTTTGACGATGCTGCGATCCATTTACGCGGCCCCCCAGTGGACAATTAGGCCCTCCTCCCCACCCTCCACCCCACCATTGCAGATGTAAAGAAAAGCTGGCCGGGCGCAGTGGCTCAAGCCTGTAATCCCAACACTCTGGGAGGCCGAGGCGGGCGAATCACGAGTTCAGGAGTTCAAGATCAGTCTGGCCAACATAGTGAAACCCTGTCTCTACTAAAAATACAAAAAAGTAGCCAGGTGTAGTAGTGTACACCTTTAATATCAGCTACTTGGGAAGCTGAGGCGGGAGAAGCGGGTGAATACGGGAGGCGGAGGTTGCAGTGAGCTGAGATCGAGCCACTGCACTCCCGCCCGGGCGACAGTGCGAGACTCTGTCTCAAAATAAATAAATAAATAAATAAATAATAAAAGCTGCTTTGGCCGTCGACGTACCTATTTGGAGCTCCTGGCTCTCTTGTGGGATAGATCCCTGGAAGGGAAGCATCCAGGCACCTGCGACATTTTGGCGCCATAGGCCAAGCTACCACGTGGAAAAGCTTACCAACTTCCACTGCCACCCGCGCGTGCAAGCCGGGCCCTGTCTCCAATTATGGATTATTTTAATCTTTGCCAATACTAAAAGGAGGGAAAAATCTCTCATCCCTCCTTTTAATTTGCATTTATTTGAGGTTAGAAATTGGGGGTTAGTCCCCCTGCTGGCTCTTGTCTGGACCACGAGTGAGCCCAGGCACTCCAACGCCACAGACTTCATTGCCCCAAAAGGCCAGTGAGCTGGGCCGGGGCACACATGCCCGACGCGTGGTTGCACCCCACGGACCCTGGCGGCTCTGGCGCCTGGGGCTCTCCTTGCGCGTGAGCCTTCGCGGCTTGCGCTACGTAAGCTGGACTGTCATTCTCACCTCAAATGCCCTTCCCTCTTTCCCTGGAACCCCTGCAGTCGGCAGGTCCCCGCCCCAAGGTCACTTCCTCCCTTGCTCAGCGCCCGGTGCGCGCCCAGCTGGGATTGGCCCCGCGCCCTGTTTCCAGAGCCCTTCGGCCTAGACCATGCACCCTTCCCTGTGCGCCGCCTCGGTGCCACCTGCAGGCCAGGCAGGGCGGAGGCAGGGGCAGGGGCATGGACAGGGACTGGTCTGTGGGGGCGCCGAGGCGCCAGGCTCACCTGTGCCCTTGTGGCGGGGCTCTCGGGGGCGGCAGCCTGCGACTGTGGCCGCGCTGCGGAGGCCTCATTCTCCTCCTGCCCGCCACACGGCAGCTCTCCTTCTCCGGTCTGCGGCTCCCCGGGCCGCCTAGCTGGGTCTATTAATAAATAACCAGCGAACCAGGCCCCCCGGGGAGCTCCGCGCCTGAGCCTCAGTTCCCTGGGGCCAAAAGCATCTCCAAGCCTGGCCTGGGAAACTAGAATAGTCTTTGTCAAGCCTTGTTTTTTACAAATTCTGCTCCAGTTTGAATACAGTAGGAGTTGCCTGCCATAGCTACAAGGAGACGTTTCTTTTTAATGCATGTAATGTTTTTATTATGTATCGCTAAGATTTCTCTTGTTTTTACGCTAAAAATACGTCTTAATGGAACAATGCAAACCTTTTTATTCATTCCTTCCTTCGTTTTTGAAACAGGATCTCTCTCTGTTGCCTAGGCTGGAGGGCAGTAGCAAAATGACAGCTCACTGCAGTGCTGACATTCCAGACTCAAGCAATCCTCCCACCTCAGCCTCCTGAGTAGCTGGAACCACAGGCAAGTCCCACCATGTCTGGCTAATATTTAGAAAAATCCAAACCTTTGAAAAACATTAACCAGAATAGCATAATAAAGGCCTATACAACCACAACTCAAATTCAGCAGTTATGAAATAGAGTCACAGTGTATGCCTGCGTGCCTGCCCCTCCTCCCTGTTCTCATGCTTATTTTAAAGCAAATTCAGAAATCCTACCGTTATGTCCACACAAAAAATTTTTTTTGAAATGGAGTCTCACTCTGTCCCCCAGAATAGAGCACACTGGCAAGAGCTTACCTCACTGCAACCTCTGCCTCCAGGGCTCAAGCCATTCTTGTGCCTCAGCCTCCCGAGTAGCGGGATTACAGGCATGGGTCACCATGCGCAGCTAATTTTTGTATTTTTAGTAGAAACGGGGTTTCACCATGTTGGCCAGGCTGGTCTTGAACTCCTGACTTTAGGTAATCCATCTACCTCAGCCTCCCAAAGTGCTGGGATTACAGGAGTGAGCCAGCGCACACAGCCCTCAAATTCTTGAGTACAAACCTCTAAAAGATAAATATTCTCAGCTAAAAATTATGACCATACTACCGCGGTCCCACCTGAAATAGATGAACAATTGTGACAGAAAATGGTAAACCCCGTTACCTGCCAAGAGCACAGCTCAGTCCCCACTCCATCTTGCCAGCCTCATTTCTTGCTGGCAGCTCCCAGAAGATTCCAATCCAGAAGTGTGCATGATTTTTTGGAACTCAGCTCTGGCTTCCCCATAGGAAACAGTGTTGAAATCTCAGCGTGCTGTGCTTCCCTCTCCTCTCCAAAGCCTGTAGTCCCTTTCTCCTTGAACCTTGGGCCTCTGTAGGTGTTGAGTCAATATGGGCAGTTCCACTCTGCTGAGCCGGCATCACCCGGGTTTGATGAGGACAGAATGGGGTGATGCTGATGAAAGCACCTGCAGGCAGCGAGGGGATGTGCACGGAAAGGACTCAGAGCGACAAGTGCACCGTGTTCTTAACGGGTACAGCTCTGTCCTGATGCTAGATCAGAAAACATTTTTTTTATTGCTGTTTGAGACAGAGTCTCCCTTCATCACCCAGGCTGGAGTGCAGTGGCGCAATCTCGGCTCACTGCAACCTCTGCCTCCCAGGTTCAAGCAATTCTCCTGCCTCAGCCTCCCGAGGAGCTGGGATGTACAGGCCCAGCTGCCAACACGCCCGGCTATTTTTTGTATTTTTAGTAGAGACAGGGTTTCACCATGTTGGCCAGGCTGATCTTGAACTCCTGACCTCAAGTGATCCACCCGCCTCAGCCTCTAAATGTGCTGGGATTACAGGCATAAGCCATCGCACCCAGCCCAGAACATGTTCTATCCAGCTGCTCCTGGATGCTTTGCTGCCCATCTGTGACCGGCTGCGTGTGGTGGCTCACGCCTGTAATCCCAGCAGTTTGGGACGCCAAGGCAGGTAGATCGCCTGAACTCAGGAGTTCAAGAGCAGCCTGACCAATGTGGTGAAACTCCATCTCAACTAAAAATACAATGATTTGTTGAGCATGGTGGCTGGCGCCTGTAATCCCCGCTACTCAGGAGGCTGAGGCAGGAGAATTGCTTGGACCTGGAAGGCAGAGGTTGCAGCGAGCCAAGACCTCATCATTGCACTCCAGCTTGGGTGACAAGATTGAAACTCAGTCTCAAAAAAAAGAAAAAGAGGACCCTGCCCCAGGGCACTAGTGAGCAACCTTTTCACCACTCTCCTTGGTCCCTCCAGGGCCAAGACTCTGCTCCATTTCTTCTGCACCTCTTAGTTCCCAGCACCATGGCTGGCCCGTGAGGCACAGGGAAGTGGCAGGAGATTGCGTTCCTGGGAGGCAGCACAGTGAAGAAGCAAGAATGGAGGTCAGGAGCGGGTACACCAGACCGCAGGCACAGAGCTGAGTCTGGCTGGCTGCGTGAGTGACTCACTGCCCGTCCGACCTCAACTTCCTCATTAAAAAAAAAAAAGAAGAAGAAGAAGAAGAAGAAGATGGGCCAGGCGCGGTGGCTCACACCTGTAGTCCTAGCACTTTAAGAGGCTGAAGCAGGCGGATCTCTTGAGGTCAGGAGTTCAAGACCAGCCTGGCCAACATGGTGAAACCCCGTCTCTACTAAAAATGCAAAAAAAAAAAAAAGAAAAAAAATTTGCCAAGCATAGTGGTTGGCGCCTGTAATCCCAGCTACTTGGGAAGCTGAGGCAGAAGAATCACTTGAACCTGAAAGGCAGAGGTTGCAGTGAGCCAAGATTGTGCCACTGCACTCCAGCATGGGGGAACTCCATCTCAAAAAAAAAAAAAAAAGAGAGAGCGAGAGGAAGTTGACCCTGGGCACTAATAAGCAGACTTTTCACCACTCTTTTCCTTCTAATCTTATTCTAATTTGTTCATTTATTTGGAGAAGCAGTCATTCTGGTGTTGGGAGCAGGAGTGTGAACTCCAGAACCACTCAGCCTGGGTTCAGATTTTGTCTCTGCCACTTACTAGCTGAGTGATCTTAAACCTCCCTGCACCTCAGTTTCCTCATCTGTAACATGAGAAAGAAACGGAAGCTGCCTTGGAGAGTCTCAATGAAGATGGGTAACTGATGGCAGTGCTTAGAGCATTCCCTGGTACACAGTAGGTGCCACATAAGCATTAGCTGGGATTATTATTCCCCCGCCCCATCATGAGCCCATGTTTTAACACCTGTGGCCCTCCCAGATCAAGATGTTGGAAAAAAAGAAAAAAAAAATCTAAATGAATAAATAAAAACTGTTGCCTATAAACAGCACATTTAATGGGGAAATAACTAATTTCCTGGTGCATACGGCAGAAATGTGTAAAACTGCCAGCTGGAGCCTCCGATCGGCATCAAATTCATTCATTCTTTTAACAGATGCTTATCAACAAGCGCAGTGGCTGCCAAGACCCTGTGTGCTGCCAGCCAAGAACCAAAAAGCTGGCCATTTCGATCTGTACAGGTTCATTTCAGATAGATGAAGGGCTTCTTTAAGGCTGTTTGAGTTAGAGAGATCCAAGCTGGCTGATCACTAGCAGTTTGGGATTGTAGCTCCCAGTGAAAGCGCAGAGAACGAGAGGACGCCACACTTTCAGACGAATTTTTGTTGCTCACGCACCAGGAGATTCCCAACGGAGGAGCCCCACGGGTCGCCAGCGCGACTCTTGCGGCCGACGAGGCGGTTTTGCCGCTGCCTTGGTGCGGCGGTTCTTGGTGCAGTCAGAAAAGCACCATCAATCATAACGCTGCTGTTTTGGCTGGCGCAGTGGGTTGCTCAGATTTTAGCGCTGGGAATCAACAAGCTGGACGTCCACTCAGAAACCCAATTATAAAGACGGTAATTATAAAGACCACAGATGGATAAATCTATAAAGAAGGGAAGAAAACAGCCTAAAAAGGCTGAGAATACCCAAAATCAGAACGCCTCTCCCTCCACAGGGGATCACAGTTCCTCATCAGCAACGGAACAAGGCCTGATGGAGAACGAGTGTGTTCCATTAACAGAAGCAGGCTTCAAAAGGTGGATGATAAGAAACTTCTGGGAATTAAAAGAACCTGTTCTAACCCAATGCAAAACTAAGAACTTTGAAAAAAGGTTTGACGAAATGTTAACAAAAATACACAATTTGGAGAGGAATATATGTGAATTAATGGAGCTGAAAAACACAGCATGAGAACTTCTTGAAGTATGCACAAGTTTTAACAGCCGAATCGATCAAGCAGAAGAAAAGATATCAGAAGTCGAAGACCAACTTAATGAAATAAAACGAGATGACAAGATTAGAGAAAAAAGGATTAAAAAGGAACGAGCAAAGTCTCCAAGAAATATGGGACTATGTGAAAAGACCTAATCTACGCTTGATAGGTGTACCTGAATGTGACGAAGAGAATCAATCCAAGCTGGAAAATACGCTTCAGGATATTATTCAGGAAAACTTTCCCAACCTAGCAAGGCAGGACAACATTCAACTCCAGGCAATACAGAGAACACCACAAAGATATTCCTCAAGAAGACCAACCTCAAGGCACATAATCGCCAGATTCACCAGGGTTGAAATGAATGAGAAAATACTGAGGGCAGCCAGAGAGAAAGGTCAGGTTACCCATAAAGGGAAGCCTATCAGACACAGCAGATCTCTCAGCAGAAACCCTACAAGCTAGAAGAGAGTGGAGGCCAATATTCAACATCCTTAAAGAAAAGAACTTGCAACCCAGAATTTCACATCCAGCCAAACTAAGCTTCATAAGTGAAGGAAAAATAAAATCTTTTGTGAACAAGCAAGCACTCAGAGATTTAATCACCACCAGGCCTGGTTTATAAGAGCTTCTGAAAGAACCACTACACATAGAAAGGAACAACCAGTATCAGCCTTTTTAAAAAATACCAAAAAGTAAAGAGCATCAACATAATCAAGAATTTACATCAACTAATGGGCAAAACAGCCAGCTAACATTAAATGGCAGTATTAAACTCACATATATTATTATTAATTCTAAATTTAAATCAACTAAGTCCCCCAATCCAAAGACACAGACAGGCAAAAAAAGCCAAAACCCATCGGTATGCTGCATCCAGACCCATCTCACATGCAAGGATACACAAAGACTCAAAACAAAGGGATGGAGAAAGATTTACCAACCAAATGGAGAGCAAAAATAAATAAATAAATAAAAAGCAGGAGTTGCTTTAAAGCAACAAAGACCAAAAGAAGCAAAGAAGGATATTACATAATGATAAAAGGATCCATGCAACAAGAAGAGCTAAAGATCCTAAATATATACGCACCCAATACAGGAATACCCAGATATACAAGACTTATAAAGAGACTTGGACTCCCACACAATAATAGTGGGAGACTTCAACATCAATATTGGACAGATCAATGAGACAGGAAATTAACAACGATATCCAGGACTTGAACTCAGATCCGGAACAAGTAAACTTAATTAACATTTATAGAACTCTCCACTTTAAATACACAAAATATACACTCTTATCAGTACCACATCACACCTATTTACAGGTTTAAATGAAATATTGGTTGGCTGCTTGTTTGTTATTTTCTTCCCTCATTTTTTTCATGTCTCTATTATTAAGCACAATTACAGGCATACCCATTTTTAGACTGCATTCTAGCCAGGACAATAAAGCAACACCCCCGTTCTCTCTCCCTCTTCCTCTTTCTCTTTCTTCCTCTCCTTCATTCTTTTTTTTCTTTCTTTCTTTCTTCTTTTTTCTTAAAAAAAAAAAAAATGAAGACACAAACACCCACTAGCCTGGCCCTAACAGGGTCCTGGTCATTCACATCACTGTCTTCCACCTCCAAAAAAAAAAAAAAGGCTGTTTGAAATAGAATAGTTCAAAGGTCACCATTACTTCCTCCTCCATCCCCCAATCATCTCTGAGGCCCCAATCTACCCAGCCCACTTAGATAGAGTGCATCAGGCCAGACCTGAGCTTCCTCATAGGATCAGAGCAGTGTGCTGGGCCCAGATCAGGCGATGTCTTGATGGATGCTGGTTGAAGTTGGTGTCTCGACGTGCCCATCACCAGGGCCAGGGCAGTCTTGTTCCTAACCGAAGTGCTGGCAGCCCAGACACTGGGACTTCATGCACAGGGAGGAGGTGACCCTCCTGTAGCTCATTTTAGCAGATGCCTGAGTTTTTAAATGAGAGTGTTGGTGAAAGGTCTTCTGTGTTAAAACATAAATCCTCCCCTTTGGAGGCAGAGGTAGAAGGAGAAGGAGAGAGGCAGGCAATACCTTGAGTCTATAATAGTTTTTTAATTTGGAAGGGTCGGACGCGGTGGCTCATGCCTATAATCCCAGCACTTTGGGAGGCTGAGGCGGGTGAATCACCCGAGGTCAGGAGTTCGAGACTAGCGTGGCCAACATGGTGAAACCCCCGTCTTTACTAAAAATACAAAAATTAGCTGGGCGTAGTGGCGTACGCCTGTAGTCCCAGCTACTCTGGAGGCTGAGGCAGGAGAATTGCTTGAACCCGGGAGGTGGAGGTTGCAGTGAGCTGAGATCGTGCCATTGCACTCCAGCCTGGTGAAAGAGCAAAACTCTGTCTCAAAAAAAAAAAAAAAATTTGGAAGGGGTAGTCACTGACCTTTGGAAAACCTGGTGATGTCTACAAATTCTATCCCTGGACACACACACACACACACACACACACACACACACACACACACACACACACAGTAGTAAAGCATTCCAGTCATGGCCCTTCCAAGCCCCATCTATAGGGGCCTGCCTCACACAGGTTAAGAAAAAATACCCCAAACTTGGAAATAAGGCAAAGCATGTCTGCATGTGCTTTCAGGGTCACACTCGATCATTGCCTAACCGTCCCATTCAAGAATGTGCTCATTATCTAGGGAACAGTATCTTGGACTAGGTCCTAGAGTCTGTGAAGTTACATGTGAGCTGGTAGATTTTTGTCCAACAGAAATTTGAAGCATTTCCAGTTGACACAAAAAAGAATTCCCCAAGGTTATGACTTTATTGCCCCATAGGACATTAACCAGTTTTGTGGCAATCTTATGGCAGCTTTCTTTTCTTTTCTGTTTCTTTTTGAGATGGAGTTTCACTCTGTCGCCCAGGCTGGAGTGCAGTGCCGTGATCTCGGCTCACTGCAACCTCAACTTCTTGGGTTCAAATAATTTTCCTGCCCCAGCCTCCTGAGTAGCTGGGATGACAGGTGCCCACCCGCTCAGTGGTTCTGTCCCCAGCCGGGCTCCCCTTTGAGCTCCCACCTTGCCCCTCTGGCATTGCCTTTCTGATCCTGTCAAATCCTCACTAGAGCCCACCCTTACACCTACCTCCAGGGAAATGATTTCATTCACCTGCTTCCTGGGGCCACATTACCCACTGGGAGATGTCAAGCCTCAGTTGCCAGCAAAGCAAGGCCACAAAGAAAAGAAAAACTGGGGTGTGTGTGTGGGTGTGTGTATGTGTTTTCTATGTCAAAGAAAGCAGCAAATAGAGTACAGTGGCTTATGCCTGTAATCCCAGCACTTCGGGAGGCTGAGGTGGCTGGATCACTTGAGGTCAGGAGTTCAAGACCTGGCCAGCACAGTGACACCCCGTTTCTATTAAAAATACAAAAAAAAAAAAAAAAAAAAGAATAGCCAGGTGTGGTGACACACGCCTATAGTCCTAGCTACCTGGGAGGCTAAGGCAGGAGAATCACTTGAACCTGGGAGGCAGAGGTTACAGTGAGCCAAGATCACGCCACTGCACTCCAGCCCGGGCAACAGAGTGAGGCTCTGTCTCAAAAAAAAAAAGAAAGAAAGAAAGCAGCAAATAGCCATCGAAGGAAATGAGAACTTTGATGGACTTTCTTATACTTATTTAACAGTTTAGCATACATCTTTATGAGACAAAGCAGCAAATGTAAGGAACCGTGTTGACTCATTGCTGCTTGCAACATAATTTCACAAAGACCCTGATTCCGACTTGCAGGTCTCCAGAAGGATGCTTTGAAGACAGAACAGCACAGAGCCCACGACCCCCATGCCTCTTGCCTGAGTTCCTCTTATATTTCTTAAACGATAAGTGACTGGAAACCTTGCCTTTTTCTGCACATATGATAATGTCAGCTGGGCGTGGTGGCTCACGCCTGTAATTCCAGCACTTAGGGAGGCTGAGGCGGGCAGATCACCTGAGGTCGGGAGTTCAAGACCAGCCTGACCAACATGGAGAAACCCCGTCTCTACTAAAAATACAAAATTAGCCGGGCGTGGTGTCGCACACCTGTAATTCCAGCTACTCGGGAGGCTGAGGCAGGAGAATCACTGGAATCCATGAGGCGGAGGTTGTGGTGAGCCGAGATTGCGCCATTGCACTCCAGCCAGGGCAACAAGAGTGAAACTTTGTCTCAAAAAAATAACAAGGTTTGGCCGGGCGCGGTGGCTCAAGCCTGTAATCCCAGCACTTTGGGAGGCCGAGGCGGGTGGATCACGAGGTCAAGAGATCGAGACCATCCTGGTCAACATGGTGAAACCCCGTCTCTACTAAAAATACAAAAAATCAGCTGGTCATGGTGGCGCGTGCCTGTAATCCCAGCTACTCAGGAGGCTGAGGCAGGAGAATTGCCTGAACCCAGGAGGCGGAGGTTGCGGTGAGCCGAGATTGCGCCATTGCACTCCAGCCTGGGTAACATGAGTGAAACTCCGTCTCAAAAAAAAAAAAAAAAAAAAAAAAAAAAAAAAAAAAAAAAAAAAAAAACAAGGTTAGTGATTATGCCTCTGTAAACTATAACCAAATATAGCCAAACCTCGATGCATTCAACTTCTGATGTGAATCCCTGGAAACCAGAACCGGATACATAACTTGGGTCTCAGAAATGTTAGCCGAATGACTGAGTTTTGGTTGGGCTGGATGGGTGGAGGGCTGAGGCTCTGGTGCCCCCCCCATCTGGCCCTTCCCTTCCAGGCCCTCACTCCATCTCCATGTCTCCCGAAGGTACCTCTAAACTGTGCCCATGTGTGTCCTTCTTCATGGTCACCTTCTGTGCCCCAGCGTCTTTGATGCAACCTGTGGCCTCCAGGCAGAATAGGCTTCAAAATTTGTCCAGCAAAAGGAAATGAAGACTGAGGCCTTTGATCAAAAATGATGGAGAATTCAAGCTGAGATGGGAAGATCGCTTGAAGACAGGAGTTTGAGACCAGCCTGGGCAATAAAGCCAGACCCTGTCTCTACAAAAAAAAAAAAAAAAGAAGAAGGAAAGAAAAGAAAAAAAATTGGCTGGTGGTGTGCCTGTAGTCCCAGCTACTTGAGAGGCTGAGGTAAGAGGATCATTTGAGCGTGAGCCCAGGAGTTCGAGGCTGCAGTGAGCTATGATCACACCACTGCACTCCAGCCTGGGTGACAGAGCTCTCCAGACTCTGTCTCCAAAATAAATAAACAAATAAATAAAATTTTGAAAATTTTAAAAAACAAGAAAGGAATGTCAAGCCAGTGACCACAGAGCATGAAACCAACCACAAAGCCCTGTTAAGTTCTGGCCCCTGCGTGACTGCTCCGGTTGCATTTCCCAGAAGCTGGCCCTTCCTCTAGGGCAGGCAGGAAAGACCTTCTAGAAATCTGTGCCCAAAGGACCCTTCCAGCGTGGGCTCACGAACCTCACTGGCTCTGTGCTCCCTCCACTTGAGACCTCACCCCACTTCCTGCCTCTGGGTATCTGTTCTGGCTGTTCCCTCCGCCCAGAATGCCTTTCCACTCACCTCTTCTTGTCTCTGTGCACAGCCATGGATCAGGTGCCAGGAGAAGAGATGGAGGCAAAGCACCCAGTTGGCTCTCCCGAGAAGACACTCTCAGAGGGCAGCAAGGTGCTGGCCGGGCTGTGGCCTTGCCCCACTGCAAGGCCCACGCAGAAGCACCCTCTGGGGCAAAATGGGGCAGCCACAAGGACCACGGTGCAGGAGCCGAGGTGCAGATCTGCTAAGCTCTCTCTCTCCAGAGCCTTGATCTCTTGCTCTGTCACCCAGGTTGGAGTGCAGTGGCACAATCTAGACTCACTGCAACTTCCACGTCCTGGGTTCAAGCAATTCTCCTGCCTCAGCCTCCCAAGTAGCTGAGACTACAGGTGCCTGCCACCACACCCAGCTGATTTTTGTATTTTTAGTAGAAATGGGGTTTTGCCATGTTAACTAAGCTGGTTTGGAACTCCTGACCTCAGGTGATCCACCCACCTCGGCCTCCCAAAGTGCTGGGATTACAGGCACAGGCGTGAGTCACCTCGCCCAGCCCTGCTAAACTCTCTTTCTTTAATCTACTAAGATTTGACTCACATGCCATAAAGTTCGCTGTTTTGTTTTGTTTTGTTTTTTCCAGAGATGAGGTTTCTCCATGTTGGTCAGGCTCGTCTCAAACTCCCGACCTCAGGTGCTCCGCCCACCTTGGCCTCCCAAAGTGCTGGGATTACAGGCGTGAGCCACCACGCCCGGCCAAGTTCACTGTTTTAAAGTGTACAATTCCATCGATTTTGGTATATACACAGGATTGTGCAGCCACCACCACAAGCTAATTTCCTAAACATTCTCCCCTAAGCAAAACACTCAACCCATCAGCAGTCATTCTCCTCATGCTCCCAGCGGGGGCGGCCCCGGTCCACCTTCTGTCAGATTCACATATGGATTTGCCTAGTTTGCACATTTCATATGAATGGGATCCTACAATATGTGGTCGTTGGTGACTGCCTTTTTTCACTGAGTAGCATGTCTTCGGGGTTCACCCATACCGTAGCCTGGGTCGGTGTTTCACCCCCAGGGATGGCTGGATACTATTCTGTTCGTCCGGAGAGACCACACCTGATGCGTCCATCCAGGATGTCAGATGTGCGCAGCACTGTCAGGGACCAGCTCCCAGTCTGCCTGTTGGGGGTGGGGGTGGGTGCCCGGACCTCCCACGCTGACCTTGACCCTGAAATATAACCCAGTGGCTGTCTCCTTTCCCTTCTGGAAAATTCCCACTCAGCCCTCAAGGTCCACTCAGAAGTCACTTGCTCCAAGAAGCGTCCCCGCATTAGCCCAGATAGACTGATAATCCCTTCCTCCGCGGTGCTCTCACAGTGAGGCTTCTTCCTTGTCTAAGACCCACCCGTCTGTGCCCCCGGCGCCCCCTCAAGCCCCCTCCTCTCCAGTCCGAAACTGCGGTTGTCTGGTTTCCGATGTCCTGGGCGTCTCCAGCCCGCCAAAACATTTGCGAGCTGGAGAAATGGGGAATTGGCTGGGCGCTAATTGACTGCGGGAGAAGCTAATCGTTTCCTTGAGGTCACAGACTTCTGACAGAGGAAAGAAGAGCTGGGGAAATTTGGTGGTTGGGACCAGTGGGGAGGCGAGGTGACTGTCCTTTAAGGCCTGGAGCAGGGGGCAGTGGGGCGGGAGCGGCCGACCGGCGGTGAGAAACGCGAAATGGCCCTGTTTCTTTGTTTTTCATGCAACATAATTCCACGGCCAGTCCAGGCGCTGCAGCCCCCTCCCCTGCCGGCCCGCGGAAGGGCTGGGGGTCCAGGGCGCAGTCCAGGTCCGGGGCGCGAGCGCAGCCGCGGGTCCTTCCCTCTGGGGAGGAGGTGGTGGAGGCTGGGAGGAGGCGTGCGGTGTCTGTCCCCCAGCTTCCTCCGCTCCTCTCCGCGCACATGGAGAGCCCCAGTTCCGTCCCAGGTTCTCCGTCGGCTTCTCTTTGCAGACGAGGAGGCGCAGGGGCGAGCGGGGAGGGCGTCCTCGGAGGGCGCGCAAATCCCCTCCCGGTTCCGCCGGGTCGGAGGGGCTGGCGGGAGAGGCCGCCCGGGAGCGATCGCTGCAGGTGGAGGTTGGCCCAAGCCGGGCCCCGAGAGGAGAAGTTAGATCGCAAGAGGGACCGGCGGCCAGAGGCGGGAACCCCTCTGGAGCCGCCCCTCCGGAGTGTGCAATCGCCCCTGTGCCTGACGCCGGGCTGGGACGGAGGGCGCGGAGAGATGGAGCCGGGATGACCGCCCGCTGCCGGAGGCGCTTCCCGGAGCTGGCGCAGAGCCCCGGGGTCCGGAGGGAGGCCCGAGCGCGCGGCGCGCCCTCCACCTGCCGAGCGAGCACCCCCTGGCCACCGGCGCGCGCTCAGCACCAAGCACCGCTTCCTGCTCTGGGTGTCCCAGGTGCCCCCGGAAGCCTGGTCCCCGGGAACCCGCCACTGGCCCGGCCCAGCCCCTGGTCAGGCGTCCCCGGCTGGAGCAAGAGCTCACTCCCTGGGCTCACTGCTCAGAGCCCCCTTCATTAGAAGCACTCACTGTGGGAAAGCAGGAAACACTGAAGTGCGAAGCCCAACGCTCATTAAAATCGCCTGGGCCCTCATTACCCGATTAGCGTGGGCGCCGCTTCCCTCCGGCCTTTGGTCTGCGCTGCTTTCCATATAGTTTTTTCAACTCTTGTGCGCGCTAGCAAAATGGAAGTCAGCGGGTATATAAGCGTTTCTGCTCGTTATTTACTAACGTTTATGTTTATAAACGTTGTTTTCCTCGAGTAATAAATGCAATCTCTTGGGAAGACACCGAAACCGAACAGCGAAGCCCCTGACCCCCCCCCCTCCCCACCCCCCATCCTCCTCTGGAAGTAAACACAACTGTGAGTCTGTGTATCCCCCCAGGCTTTTTCGCATTTTATATGCCTTATATACTAGAAACACATACTTTTATTTGGGGTCCCTTTAAGGTAAAGCAGATGGCGTTGTAGATACAGTTCTAGAAGCGGCTTTCCCCCCACCTAACCGTGAGTATGGAAATCGCTTGGTCCAGACCTGCTTCCTCCTTCGTTGCTTCATAGACAGGCCGCAGTTGGAATGCACCTCCATTCATTTCAAGGATTCTCTGTTGTTTTCAGTTCGTTTCCAGCTTTTCAGCTTTTCTCTATCCAGCCCTTCAGCCCTTGTGTGCACCTGCTAAACTCCGGCCTCTCCTAGGTGCAGGGGGTACCCGCAGTCAGGAACAGACACATTCCAGCAAAGCGGGGCTTGGGCCTTCAAAGGCAATGAACCAGTACACTGGAGGTGGGTGAGGAGGGCATACTTTATTTTCTAAGTAGAGAATACATTTGGATCATTGGTTCAAATATCAGATCAAACTTAAAAAGTATCTGGAGACCAGGTGCAGTGGCTCATGCCTGTAATCCCAGCAGTTTGAGAGGCCGAGGGATCACAAGGTCAGGAGTTCGAGACCAGCCTGACCAACATGGAGAGACCCCGTCTCTACTAAAAATACAAAAATTACCAGGCTTGGTGGCATGTGCCTGTAAGCCCAGCTACTCAGGAGACTGAGGCAGGAGAATCGCTTGAAACTGGGAAGCAGAGGTTGCAGTGAGGTGAGATCGTGCCTCTGCACTCCAGCCTGGGCGACAGAGCGAGACTCCGTCTCAAAAAAAATAAAAAAAAAATTAGCTGGGCATGGTGGCGGCTGGGCATGGCGGTGCTAAACGGTAGTCCCAGCTACTCAGGAGGCTGAGGTGTGAGGACAGCTTGAACCCAGGCAGCCGAGGTTGCAGTAAGCTGAGGTGGTGCCATTGTACTCCAGCCTGGGTGACAAAGCAAGGCTGTCTTAAAAAGAAAAGAGAAAAAAAAAGTATCTAGAGAAGAGCCTTCTCCCATTCCTGGCGCGTCTGACACATAGTCTCTTGTGTATCTTTCAGAATTTACTTTTGCGTCTAGGTGCTGATTTCCATTAAGTAAATAGAGAGCTTCCGGTTCTTTCATTTTATTTACACATGTTGTCTAAAGGGGCAACAGTGTTCCATCGTATGGATTTATTTTACCACAATGATATGTTCCCTGTGACACAAGAGTCTTTCCGGCCTTTTTCTCCTATAAACATTGTTGCAATGAGTAACTCTGTACAAAGGTCAGGTTTTTCACCTGTAGGCTCATCCGTAGGGTGGATTCTCAGAATTGTGATTGTGGAGTCAAGGCCATGTGTACTGACAGTGTTGACGTCTTTCAGAGTTGCCGTCTGTATTAGTGAAGATCTCCAGAGAAACAGAACCAATAGGATATATGTGTACATATGCACACACACACACACACACACACACACACACACACACACACACACACAGAGAGAGAGAGAGAGAAGGGGTGGGAGAGAGCCTGAGATTTATGGTAAGGAACTGAGAAATGACTCCCCAAATTATGCAGGCTGACAGTCCTAAGATCTGCAGTGGGCTGCTGGAGACCCAGGAGAGCGGGTGCAGGAAAAGTCCGACGTGCCATTGCCAAAGCAGCCAGGCAGCCGGAAGTCCCTCCTGCTTGGGGGAAGGTCAGCCTTTGTGTTCCACTCAGACCCTCAACTGACTGGTCAGAGCCCATCCGAGGCAGCAGGGCCCTCTGCTCTCCTCAGTCTGTGGATTTCAATGTTCGTCTCATCCAGAAACAGCCTCACAGGCACACCCAGGATCATGTCTGACTGAATATGTGGGCACCCTGTGGCCTCATCAGAGTAACCACCGCATCCCCCGTGGGGATTATCCCGTTCTGTGGTCCCCTCGCCCAGGTGTGAGGGCTTGCACAGGTCTCACCAGAGTGCCTGCCAAAATGTGGACATTCCTCTGTCTGAGAAGTGAAAATGGTAGTTGGGGGTAGTTCTTGCATTTGCATTGTTTTCATTGTAAGTAAGCTGAGGGCAGGCATGGCGGCTCTCCCCATAATCCCAGCACTTTGGGAGAGTGAGGCTGGAGGATCTCTTGAGCCCAGGAGTTTGAGACCAAGCTGGGCAACATAGCAAGACCCCATCTCTACAAAAATTAGCTGAGTGTGGTGGTGTGCACCTGTAGTCTCAGCTACCTGGGAGGCTAGGGTAGGAGATCACCTGAGCCCAGGAGGTTGAGCGTCTCTTTATAAATGTGTGGGCCATTTGTATTTCTTTTTCAGTATACTGTTCATACACTTTGCCCAGTTGTCTATTAGGCTGTTGCTATTTTTATAGATAGAGCTGAAAAAAAATGTATTACCAGTGTGTCCTAAAAGCAACATTATTGAGACAGAGTTTACCCTCTAAAGTATATTTCAGTGGTTTTTAGTATATTCAAATAAATGTGCAACCATGATCACAATTCTAGAAAATTTTCATCACCTGTTGAAAATATTTGTTGTAAATAGGTGCTTAGTGCCACAAAGAAAAATTAGCACCGAGACAAAGGATCTTTCAGCCGCACATGTCCCAGCTCTCCATTGCTTTTACCTGTTTAGAAAAGTTTTAAGTTGCTAGCCAGTCAGATTTTAGTTTCATTTGTAAGGTCTGGCTCCAGCCAACGGAGATCAGACACAGCAGTAAGGATGACCACAAATGCGTGAGGGATAAATTTGTGTGTTTTCCTTTGTTCTTTGTACTCTTGTGGCAAGATGGCTAGTGCGAGTTCCCTTCCTGTGGTCCAGGAAGTAAAAATTGCGTTGCTGAAGGATCCTTTGTGTCAGTGCTGGTTTTTCTTTGTGGCACTAAGCATCTATTTCCAGCATTACCCAAAAAGGAACCCTGTACCATTAGTAATCACTTCCCATTTCCCCCAACTCTCCCAGCCCCTGGCAACCGCTAAGATACTTTCGGTCTCTATGGAATTGCCTGTTCTGGAAATTTCACACAAATGGAATTGTACAATGGGGGATCTTTTGTGTCTGGCTTCTCTGCGTAATGCTTCCATCCAGGCTGTAACATGTATTGGAACTTCACTCCTTTTCACGGTTGAATAATATTCCATTGTGTGGAGAGACCACATGTGGGGTCTCCATTCAGCTGTGGATGGGTGTTTGGGTTGTTTCCACTCTGGCTATCATGAGTAATGTTCTCTACACGTCTGTGCACAAGTTTTTCTGTGTACATATGTTTCCAATTCTCTTGGAGTGGAATTGCTGGAATTTATTTCAGGAATTGCCACAGTGTTTTCCAAAGTGGCTGGACTATTTTACATTCCCACCAACAGAAGCAGGGCCGCTATTAGGGCCCCACTTCCCACATCCTCACCAACACTTATTACCTGGAGGTTGGCTTAGAGCCGCCCTCATGGGTGCTAGGGGGTTTCATTATGCCTTCGAGTTGCATTTCCCCAATAACTAACCAGTTCAGTTTCGCTCTGTCACCCAGGCTGGAGTGCAGTAGCATGATCTTGGCCCACCACAACCTCTGCCTCCCGGGTTCAAGTGATTCTCCTGCCTCAGCCTCCCGAGTAGCTGGGCTGGGTGAAAGTTCCTGTAGGATCTGTGTGCCCTGAGAAGGAAACTGTTCCTTTCCCCCTCCAAGTGCCAAGTGGAATGTCCCGGATGGAGTAGCTGATCAGATTTCTACACAAGCCATTTGATGCCAGCTTTGTGATGAACAGAATATTTTTCTACTGGACAAGCCCATCACCCATGTCACGGAAGATGCCTGGCTAATGTTTGTATTTTTAGTACAGACGGGATTTCACCATATTGGTCAGACTGGTCTCGAACTCCTGACCTCAAGTGATCCGTGCACCTCAGCCTTCCAAAGTGCTGGGATTATAGGAATCAGCCACCATGCCCAGCCAATTTGCAGCAAAATTTTCACTGTCCATACCCTTAGGCTCCCCAGTTTCTAGTCTGGGTCTTATCTTAAAGTGAATGATTCTAAAGATCTTATCTGCAGCTCCTCAGTACCCTTAGAGCCCAAATCCAAGACAGACTCCACAGTTACCGGCCAGCCCCTGCATGGCCTAGCCCCTCTAGGAACCCCTGCCCTCCTCGTTGCTTCCCCAGCACCTGCAGCCACGCTGGCCTTGCTGTTCTGGGAATCAGCCGAGTTTCCTCCCACCTTGAGACCTTGGCACACGTTCGATGTTTGGGTCCATTGCTTCGAAATGTATAAGAAGTTTATTGGGAGGGGTTTGATGAAAAATATCCAAGACACAAAACACAAATTGCTGTACCGAGTCTGGGATAACAGTTGAAATGGTGCACGCGGAGATGGCAGTGCTGCCGGAAGCTGGTCCGCACTGTCGTACGCCCAGCTGGGCAACGTTTGCGCTGCCAGATGAGGAGCAGTCATGGCTAGTGATTGTGGTCATAAAGCCGAATGGTCGTAAGTTGCATAGGTTGTAAGTCGATCAATACCTGTACTCTGAGTTTATGGCCAATTGTTACCAGGATGTGGCTGCATCAGAAGTACAGCGGATGAGGGAGCCACCCGGTCTGACCACACCCAATATATCAAGGGGCTTTTACCTCCCTAGCATTGAGGACATAGAGCAATTGAAATCACTCCATATGGCCGGGCACGGTGGCTCACGCCTGTAATCCCAGCACTTTGGGAGGCCGAGGCCGGTGGATCACCTGAGGTCAGGAGTTCAAGACCAGCCTGACAACATGAAGAAACCCGGTCTCTAAAAAAAAAAAAAATCACTCCATATTCGGAGAAACTAGGCAGAGCCTGAGGCATTCTGTGATCTCTGCCCTGCAAGGCTTTTCTCCTCCTTGCCAGCTCCTGTCTGCGAAGCAATGGACCCAAACATCGAACGATTTGTGAGGATTGAACGGATGGCGCACGATGTGTTTCATCCGTATTGTGAAATTTATGAAGAAAAAAAGAAACATACAATTCAGACAAAGCTCACCATGTTTATGAAAAAACCAACTCCGGTAACCCCAACTGCTGCCTCAGATGACGACATCAACGATCCACAGCCAAGCACCGGCGGCCAATAATGTTTCGTACATGTTTATATATTTTGATATGTTTTGCAATTGGGAAAATGTTTCCTATGGTATTTTTTTACACCTGTATTTTGTGTTTTTGTATGCACCTGTATTTTGTAATTTTGTATGTTTTGCAAATATTCAACCATTGTACTGGTAATGCAGTGTTTTACTTAAACCTGACGAATGTAAAAATAAGAAACAAAATGGTATAGAGATGATACACATGGCATAAAATGAACAAAGAAAATTATGATATATAACAATAATGAAAGAAAATTATGATAAAATATGACTTAAAGATTGTTATAACATCATTTCACAGTACAGTACATATAGCCTACTCAACTTACGACCAAATCGTGTTACGACCGGTCTGTCGGAACCAATCGTGGTCGTAAGTCGAGCACTAGCTGTAGTAGTTTAGCATGTCTTAGAAGGATCTCAAGTGCTCTCTGTGCGGGTATCTCACCTAGTCCTTCACCCTCTCCTTCCACACCCATAAGATCAATGAGATTGGGCCAGGCGCGGTGGCTCACACCTGTAATCCCAGCACTTTGGGAGGCCGAGGCAGGTGGATCACGAGGTCAAGAGATCAAGACCATCCTGGTCAACATGGTGAAACCCCGTCTCTACTAAAAATACAGAAAATTAGCTGGGCATGGTGGCGCGTGCCTGTAATCCCAGCTACTGAGGAGGTGAGCCGAGATCGCGCCGTTGCACTCCAGCCTGGGTAACAAGAGCGAAATTCCGTCTCAAAAAAAAAAAAAAAAAAAAAAGATCAATGAGATTGTGTACATAATAAAGTGTTTGAAGCTCAGAGCTCCAGGCCAACGCGGTTCCCACGCTTGCGATGGTCCCCTGGACCCGTGCTGTAAATTCCACCCTCGTGTCTCTGTCTTTATTTCCTTTTCTCAATCCCTCGTTACCGCCGGGACTAAGGGCACCCATGTATGGGGTGGGGCTGGTACCCAACATCCAAGTTTTCAATGGAAAGCCTGAAAGCATAATTAAGTCCTAGAAGAGAATAGGGGAAATTTCTTTTGAATCTTAGAGCAGGGACAATTTTGTCTATGACTCAAAACTCAGACACTATAAAAGAATAAAGTGTTTGACTACTGGAAAAGTCTACATTGAAAAACAGCAAATGGGCAGGGCACGGTGGCTCACACCTGTAATCCCAGCATTTTGTGGGGCTGAGGCAGACGGATCACTTGAGGTCAGGAGTTTGAGACCATCCTGGCCAACATGGTAAAACCCCGCCTCTACTAAAAATACAAAAATTAGCCAGGCATGGTTATTTCCTTAAAACAAATTCTAGAACTGGTATCTCCAGACCTAAGGTTATGGATGTTAAGAATCTGGAAGCAATTTGCCCAATCTTCTTCACAAGGCTTGCAAGGTATGACATGCACTTCCCATTTCGTTTTCTTCCTGAAAAGTTGAATTGTCGTAATACCAAAAAAATGATCTAACCCTCCGAACATGGTTCAGATGTTTCTGCCTGGACCTAAGGCCGAGCTGTTTTTGGGAAAGGTTCTTTTGGGGCTGTGAAAGGAGCAAACATGCCCTCTTCCCTCCGATCCCAAAGCACTCAGTACCTCGGTGGAGTCTGCTGTGGGGGTGCCCAGCAGCCTGCCCTCAGCCATGTCCCTTGCTACAGAATTCTGGAGGCTTCTGCAACAAGAATAGTTCAACCCCCTTCAACATGGCAGGCTTCTCTGGTGGACACAGGGAACTCCAGAGTGACTGACAACAGTTCCAAGGCAGCGGGAGGGGGAGAGCTGACCTCCCAGTGACCTCACCTGCCAGGGGCCCTCCACTTCCCAGGTGTGGAAACTGAGGCTTAGAGAAGGGCGAGAGCTGGCTGAAAATCCCACAGCAGATGAGCAACAGAACTGGAACCAAGCCCAGCTCTGCTCCACTCTGATGGCCACGACTGCCCAGCAGGTGGTCTGGGTGGTGTTGGGGACACCGGATGTGACTCGGGTGAAATGTGAACACGAGGGTTTTATATCCATGGCCAGGTATTCATTTAACTCATATCAATAAGTAGCTGTGACATCGAGGCTAGGATTTCATAGCTGCAGTGATGGACGACAAGGCTAAAGGAGGGATTTAAGTTAAAAAGTGGAAGAAATGAGGCTGGGCTCACACCTGTAATCCCAGCACTTTGGGAGGCCAGGGTGGGCAGATCATCTGAGGTCAGGAGTTCGAGACCAGCCTGACCAACACGGTGAAACCGTGTCTCTATTAAAAAAATACAAAAATTGGCTGCGTGTGGTGGCTCACACCTGTAATCCCAACTACAGGAAGCTGAGGCAGGAGAATCACTTGAACTCGGGTGGCAAACGTTGCAGTGAGCTGAGATCGCACCACTGCACTCCAGCTTGGGCCACAGAGTGAGACTCCGTCTGTCTCAAAAAAAAAAGTGAAATAAATAAGAAATGTGACGTGATCACACCCGTGGTCATAGGCTACGGCAAAAAGTGGGAACAGGGGAAACAGCAGGGGCCTCACTGTTCCACCTTGACTCAGGCAAGCCCCGCCCCCTGCAAAGACACCAGGTCAGATGGGTGGCTGCAGGTGGCAATCCTGGGTTTGCAGGTGCCCATCCTCACATGCGCACACGCACACAGGGGCACACACAGCAGGGGCCATAAGACAGACCTCCTCTCCAGCCCTGCAGCCAAACTTAGCTTCTCCCCACGCTCCAAGGAAAGACGATGACCACTGGTCCCAGGTGTCCAGGTGCCCGTGGCCACGTAGCAGGATGGGGATGCCACAAGAAGGAGGCAGTGCTGCAGAGGAGAGTCTCTGGGGAAGACGGGGCGCTTAGAGGCTCTTAGCTGCTCTGTTCCCCACGTCCAGTTGGGTCAACACTGGTGGGCTTTGTCTTGGCAGGAAGCCAGGATGAGGGACAGGACTCAGGGGCCATGCCTTGTCACAGCAACACCTGCAGGCCCTCCTTGGCCCCAGCCATCTGACCACCCTGGCCTGCAGGAGCTCTGGGCCTTCCTGAAACCCTCCTGCTGCCACCTGCACTGGGCACCGCCAACAGGCTGCTTTACCTGCAGACTGCTTGGGAGGATTACCAATCCTCTCACTTCCTTTCACCTGTTCCGTATTGCACAGCCTGGACCTCCATTCCCAGGTCTTTTGCTTCTTCTTTCCCTCCCCTCCCCTCCCATCCTCTCCCCTCTCCTCCCCCTCCTTTACCTCTTTCCCTCCCTTCCCCTCTCTCCCCTACCCTCTCTCCCTGCCTTCCCTCTCCTTCCCTCTCCCCTTCCCTCCCTTCCTTTCTGTCTGCATTTGGTCAGTTACTCTCGACCTTTCTGTTGTTCTCAGTGGCATTGGGCTCTACTTTTGTTTCAATTTCTTACTCTTTAAAAGAAAAAAAAAGTACCTGGGTTCCATTCATATACATACCTACATATATAAAAATAAATAAATGAGAAAGCCTTAAAGACAAAAGAAAAAAAAATTAAAAATAAAAAAAATTAAAAAAAAAGAGAAAGCCTTTCCACTTCTTAAAATGCTCATAGCCATTATATTTAAAATGCAACAATTTGTTTTTAATACAAATAAAATGTTTTTGATGCTTCCAATATCATCACACAGAGATCAAGACAGCTCACTCTTTGACATATATATATATTAACGTTTGTATATATATTTGACACTTGCGTGTGTGCGTGTGGATCCACGCATTTTTTTTTTTTTTTTGAAATTTGGTCTCAGTTAGTCCCCCAGGCTGGAGTGCAGTGGCACAATCACAGCTCACTGCAGCCTCGACCTCCTGGGCTCAGGTGATCCTCCTGTGTAGCTGCGACTATAGGCGCGTGCCACCATGCCTGGCTAGTTTATTTTTATTTTTTATAGAGACAAAATTGAGCCATGTTGTCCAGGCTGCATGTGAACTCTTGGACTCCAGCTATCCCCCCACCTCAGCACTCCGAAGGTGCTGGGATTGCAGGTGGGAGCCACTGTGCCCCGCTTGCCTTCACTCTTAACCCCAATTTTGCCAGATGGAGTGAAGGTGCAACCCGCCCTGTGGTGTCCTCTGGAATTCGGACATAAAGGCTTAAAAATAGAGTCATCAGGGCCAGGCGCGGTGGCTCAAGCCCGTAATCCCAGCACTTTGGGAGGCCAAGGCGGGTGGATCACGAGGTCAAGAGATCGAGATCATCCTGGTCAACATGATGAAACCCCGTCTCTACTAAAAATACAGAAAATTAGCTGGGCATGGTGGCGCATGCCTGTAATCCCAGCTACTCAGGAGGCTGAGGCAGGAGAACTGCTTGAACCCAGGAGGCGGAGGTTGCGGTGAGCTGAGATCGCGCCATTCCACTCCAGCCTGGGTAACAAGAGTGAAACTCAAAAAAAAAACATAAATAAATAAAAGAGCAATCATTCCAGCACCATCCCCCGCCTTCTCCTCTCCAGATTCTACCAGAGGAAGGTCTAGCGGGACTCTCCTCTAGCCCCATCATGTTGAGTGTGAGCACACACATGCACACATATGCACACACATGCACAGGCACACACACACCCATGAAGGCATGTAGGCCAGCCCTTTATGCCTTTATCTTTCCATGTTTTAAGCAACTGGTGTTTCATGTCAATTGCCCATTTTAATTTTTTGCCAAACTATTCCTCTGAGTGATAGCTCTCTGCCCAGCTTTGGACATTATGGGGTGTTCCTTGGTCTGAGGAAATGTCACTCCACCATTCCTTTTTTTTTTTTTTTTTTTTGACAGAGTCTCACTCCGTCACCCAGGCTGGAGTGCATTGGCACGATCTCAGCTCAGTGCAACCTCCACCTCCTGGGTTCAAGCAATTCTCCTGCCTCAGCCTCTTGAGTACCTGGAATTACAGGTGCCTGCCACCATGCCCGGCTAATTTTTGTATTTTTAGTAGAGATGGGGTCTTACCGTGTTGGCCAAGCTGGTCTCGAACTCCTGACCTCAAATGATCCACACACCTTGGCCTCCCAAAGTGCTGGGTTTACAGGCATGAGCCACCGCACTGGCCCTGCTCTAATTCTTTTATGTACTCTGAACATATGCGTCCACCACCAGGCAAGCCAAGCGCAGTCTAGAGTCGACCCCCAGGGCTCACGCATAAGCCTGACTTGCAGGTGTCTCCGTGGCTGGCTGACAGCGCCATCCTTACTGGCATTTTATGCCTCGGCAGGTGCAAGAGGGACATTTACTAGGGGCATTTACTCACCTGCTATCATCCATTGATTGAAGCTACCCCATGACCGAAGGACATAAAATAATCCTGAAACCTGAAATACCTACAGATATCTGGGGCGCCATAAGAGAAACCATCTAATGGGGATGGCAGTCCCAAGAAGAGCTTCCTAACAACACGGAAATGGTTTCTACAGGATGGTGCCATCCGGGGAAGGCACCCTACTTGTGAGCAGGGTTCAGTTCAGCCCATCCCTGCACACCTGCAGTCCCTACACCCATTCATTTTGAGGTCCCAAGTGGTGGCCATCTTAAGCCGGTACACACAAGTTCTGATGGGCATCGATGTGTCCTACCTTAAGGAACCCACACATTTCCACAGGGCCATGCCCCACATGGCCACCCCTTCAATAAATCAGGTTTCCACAGCCCTCCTGCCTGACTGTGTGGCCGCTGCCCAGGAACCAGTAAAAACCCAAATGCAGCAGCTCTTACCCCTGTTTGGTTCTTATTTATTCTGTTTTTGAATTGGAGTCTTGCTCTGTCACCCAGGCTAGAGTGCAGTGGTGGAATCTCGGCTCACTGCAATCTCTGCCTCACGGGTTGAAGTAACTCTCCTGCCTCAGCCTCCTGAGTAGCTGGGATTAGAGGCACGTGCCACCAAACCGACTAAGTTTTGTATCTTTTAGTAGAGATGGGGACCTCCAGTGATCTGCCTGCTTTGGCCTCCCGAAGTGCTGGGATTACAGGCATGCCACCGTGCCCGGCCCACTGTTCGATTCCTCCACCACTGCTAGGAAAACAGTGTACAGGTCAGCCCCCCAAGCTGATCTGTTTCCACCTTTTGGTCGGAGTGGCATCCTTCCAGACCGGATGTTGTCCGTTCACCACTAAGCAGGCAGTTCTTTGTTGGCCAGTTGACAGCGGTGAATGGGGCACCCCCTAGTAATGATAAAATCCAATCAAATGAACATTTATGAACACAAACAAGAAAACAATGGACACTGAGGTGGGGCGGGGTGGGGTGGTTGGGGGTGTGGGGGGCCCACTTGAAGGTGGAGGGTGGGAGGAGGGAGAGGAGCAGGAAAGATAACTATGGGGCTGAAATGGTTTGGCTGTGTCCCCACCCAAATCTTATCTCGAATTGTAGTTCCCATCATCCCCATGTGTTGTGGGAGGGACCCAGTGGGAGAGAACTGAATCATGGGGCATGTTACCCGCATGTTGCTGTTCTCGTGATACTGAGTGAGTGCTCACGAGATATGATGGTTTTATGAAGGGCTTTTCCTCCTTTTGCTCGGCACTTCTCCTACCTTCTGCCATGTGAAGAAGGACATGTTTGCTTCCCCCTCTGTCATGATTGTAAGTTTCCTGAGGCTTCCCCAGCTGTGCTGAACTGTGAGTCCATTAAACCTCTTTTTTTTTTTCCTTTTTTTGAGACTGAGTTTTGCTCTTGTTGCCCAGGCTGGAGAGCAATGGTAGGATCTCAGCTCACCTCAACTTCTGCCTCCCGAGTTCAAGCGATTCTCCTGCCTCAGCCTTCCAAGTAGCTGGGATCAGAGTCATGAGCCACTATGCCCGGCTAATTTTGTACTTTTAGTAGAGATGGTGAAGAGGGAGACCCAGGCATCTCAGGTCAACTTCCCCTTTTCATTCCTAAGACTGTAAACTTCCCCTTTTCATATGTAATTCCTAAGACTGTAAACTGAGACCCTTTTCATATGTTAAGCTATAAACCTAAGATTCTTCTGCGTGTAGCATCTAAAGTATAAGCCTATATAAAGAAGGAATCTTCCTTTGTTAGGGGAGCTTGACTGTTAGGCAAATATGCCACCTTACTCCCGGCCGAATAAAATCCTTCCTCCTGTATTTGGTGTCCAAGAGATCCATTTCCCGTGGCTGCTCCTGCTACATTTTTGGTGCTTTGGCTGAGAAGCGAGTCTTGGATAGCAGACGGTGGGAAAAAGTCTCTTAGGTGGTTTGCCCAGCCCTGTGGAGCATCCCTGCGGGGGGACTCCTGCTTGCTGGGGTGAAGCATCCTGAGAGTGCTCCTGGGCAGGTATTTGCCCGGTGGAAAAGCCTCACCAGAGCGGAGCAGGGAGGCCTTGCAGTGCGGATCTACCCAGTGGCTGAACACCGAGGAGGAACGAGCATTTGGGGAAGTCTGGACCACTGAATTTGGTAAGACCGAACCCGGGAAAGTAGCCAGCCCCGTTTTGGGTGGAAGTGTGGCCTGATCACCCATGGGTGCAAGATCGGCACGTTGGAAGGTAGCTCTCTCTGTAACCTTGGAAGCTTTTGCTTATGGTTTTGAATTGGAGGGCAAGCAATCGGATGTGTGTCTGTGTGTGGATGTGTCCAGCCGGACTCATCAGTCGTAAAAGGTATTGGGCCCATTAGAAAGGGCCTCACGCGTCAAGCAATTTGTAAGAATTAGAGACAGCCACATAAGGCCGAGTGAAGAAGCCTCTGCGCATTGTAAAAGGGTTGAAGTGAATGTAAATCGGAGAGTGCTCTGTGCTGCGTCTTGCTAGGCGGGAACTGCTGTGAGTGAACTGATACTGTCCTAACTGTGGGAATTGTTTCTTTGAAGTATTAATATGGCTCACTCCCATAGCAACCCCACCCCTTTAGAAACCATGCTGAAAATTTTCAAGAAGGAATTTAGTGGGAATTATAAAGTAACTATGACACCAGAGAAATTAAGGGGTTTTTTTTGTTGTTGTTGTTTTTTTAAGGGACGGGGTTTCACCATATTGGTCAGGCTGGTCTTGAACTCCTGACCTCAGGTGATCCACCTGCCTCAGCCTCCCAAAGTGCTGGGATTACAGGCGTGAGCCACCGCGCCCAGCCTGAAATTAAGGGTTTTATGTAGGAAGATTGGCCAGCATTTAGGGTAGGTTAGCCCCCAGAGGGGACCCTAGACAGGCCCCTTGTCTCCAAAGTAAGACACGAGGGGGTTATATACGGTGAGCTAGAACACCTTGATCAATGTCCATACACAGACTCGTGGTTGCAGTTAGCGTTAAACCCTCCGAAGTGGCTAAGAGAGCAGGCAGCGCCTGTTTTAGCAGCCAAGGGACAGACTGCTAGAAACCACCATCCCCCTCGCCGCCAAGAAATGCAGACTCCCAAGTCCAGGCAAATGCAGTGGCAGACACAGGCAGGATTTGCATGCATGAATACTTCAGTTATTGGAAGTAGCTAACCAGGCATTTGCAAACCAAGAGGCGGTAAGCCGGAGGGAAAATCATAGGGAAAGGGAACGTCAGGCTCAACGGAAGGCTGACTTGACAGCTGCTGCTATGAGAGGAACGCCCCCAAGAGCGTGGAAAAAGGGGGGTTCCTGGAAAGCCCCACAGTCTGCCCACCTGCGACTGCGACGTGATCAGTGTGCATTTTGTCAAGAAATAGGACATGGGAAAAAATGCCCACAGTTAATGGGAGAACAGGGCGATCCTAAGCACGAGGATCCAGATAAAAAGTGAAGGGGTTCTGTTCAATCTAATGGAAGGGCCTCTGGACTAAAAGCCGGGGGTCCGGACTCATAGGCCCCCAGAGAGCCCACAGTCCGGACGACAGCCCTGTAACCCCCCCGTGGAAAAAAAACAGAACCAATATTGTTAGAGCTGCTAAGGTGTTAAGAGAACAGACTTTCTTGTACTTAATGGACTGCCTCTGCCCCCCTTCTCCAGCAAAACCTGTTGTGCAAATCCAGGACCACTATCCCATCCAAAAAGGAGACTCCCTGCAGCTAAAAATGCCTCAGGCAGGGGTCATCCAGGCTCTCGTTGTCCCTTGGGAAGGAGGGTGGAGTCTTCCTAGGCAGATCAGAAGACTGATATTATCACCCAGGCCCGTGCAGGGTTTGTGTGGTTTTGCACCCAACTCATACACGCAGTTGGGATTATTGCCAGCAGAGGATGGTTGGTTCACTTAATTGGATTTAAAGAACACTTCCTTAGCATTGGACTGGCCTCAGAGGGCCAAAAACTATTTGCATTTCAATGGCAGAAACCCAGAAGCAGGTGTAACCACTCAATACACCTGGACCCAGCTTCCCAGGGGCTCAAAATCTCTCTCATCATTCTTGAGGAGGCATCAACCCATGACCACCCCCCCAGGAGCTTCTTGCTTGCATGCTGCCCCCGTATGCTCATAACCTTCTATTGGGACACCCCACGGCAGTCGGGTGCGCAAGCAAATGCCTCACTTCGGCACCTGGAGGACTGTGGGTATAAAGTGTCTAAAAGGAAAGCCCAGATTTGCCAAAAAGCAAATGCAGTATCTGAGGCTCGCCATCTGGAAGGGGGAACGCAGCCTAGAAGCAGAGAGGAAGCAAGCCGCTTGCAGAGTGACAGAACCTGAGACTAAAAGGCAGGCGAGAGAGCTCCTGGGAGCGGTGCGTTTTGTGAATTGTGGATTTCCAAACTTCGATGCAGTGCTAGCCAAACCCCTCTATGATGTGACAAAGCGGGGAGACAACGAGCCCTTTGAATGGGGATCCCAGCAGCGTCAGGCCTACCAGGAACTGGAAACAAAACTAATGTCAGCTCCAGCTTTGGGGCTGCCTGATTTAACAAAGCCCTTCACATTATATGTGGCAGAAAGAGAAAAGTGGCAGTTGGGGTCCTAGTCCAAACAGTAGGACCTTGGCCCAGGCCTCTTACCTCTCCAGGCAGCTGGATGGAGTTTCCAAAGGATGGCCCCCATGCTTAAGGGCCCTGGCAGCAACTGCTCTGCTGGCACAAGAAGCAGATAAGCTAACTCAGGGACAGAACGTAAATGTCAAGGCGCCTCACGCAGTAGTGACTCTGATGAATACCAGAGGGCACCGCCGGTTATCAGATGTTAGGCTGACCAAATACCAGGGCCTGCTACGTGAAAATCCCCGCATCACCATTGAAGTCTGCGACACCTTGAACCCTGCCACTTTGCTCCCAATGTCAGAGGGTCCCGTGGAACACAACTGTGTTGAAGTCCTGGACACAGTCTATTCCAGCAGGCCTGATCTTCGGGACCAGCCATGGACAGTAGCAGACTGGGAGCTGTATGTGGATGGGAGCACCTTTGTCAATCCACGAGGGGAAAGATGTGCAGGCCACGCCGTGGTAACTCTGGACACTGTAATCGAGGCCAAATCCCTGCCTCAGGGCACCTCGGCTCAGAAGGCTGAACTCAGTGCTTTAACTCAAGCCCTAGAGCTGAGTGAAGATAAGGCTGTAAACATTTACACCGACTCTCTGCCTTCCCGACTCTCCAAGTCCATGCAGCACCGGACAGAGAGAGGCTGTTAACTTCAGAGGGAAGAGAAATAAAGTATCAGCATGACATTTTGCAGCTGCTAGAAGCGGTGTGGAAGCCCTGGAGGGTGGTGGTCATGCATCGCCGAGGACATCAGCCGGCCCACACCTCCGTGGCTTTGGGAAATTCCCAAACGGATTCATCAGCTCGTACGTAGGGCAGCATCTGCCCCCTACCGAATAGCAGTTACAGCCCCGCAAAGATCTAATACCTACTTACTCTAAGGAGGAAAGAGACTTTCTCCAGACAGAGGGGGCAACTGACTAAAGAAGGATGGACCCAACCGCCAGATGGAAGAATAGCAGCACCACAGCTGCTGGGGGCCGCAGTCGTACAAGCCGTACATGAGACCACTCATTTAGGTCAAGAGTCACTTGAGGGCCGGGCACGGTGGCTCACGCCTGTAATCCCAGCACTTTGGGAGGCCGAGGCGGGTGGATCACGAGGTCAAGAGATCGAGACCATCCTGGTCAACATGGTGAAACCCCGTCTCTACTAAAAATACAAAAAATTAGCTGGGCATGGTGGCATGTGCCTGTAATCCCAGCTACTCAGGAGGCTGAGGCAGGAGACTTGCCTGAACCCAGGAGACGGAGGTTGCGGTGAGCCGAGATCGCGCCATTGCACTCCAGCGTGGGTAACAAGAGCAAAACTCCGTCTCAAAAAAAAAAAAAAAAAAAAAAAAAGAGTCACTTGAAAAGATGTTGGGCTGATACTTTTACATCTCACACTTAGCAGCCTTGACCAAAACTGCGGCACAGCGATGCACTACATGTCGGCAACACAACGTGAGGCAGGGTCCAGCTATTCCCCCCGGAATTCAAGCTTATGGAGCAGCTCCATTTGAAGATCTCCAGGTAGACTTTATTGAAATGTCCAAGAGTGGAGGACATAAGTATTTGTTGGTCCTGGTGTGTACATACTCTGGATGGGACTGAAAGAGCCCATGAAGTAACCTGTCTGCTGCCTCGAGATCTTATCCCTAGGTTTGGACTGCCACTGCACATCGGAGCAGACAGTGGACCAGCATCTGTGGCAGATTTAGTCCAGAAAACAGCCTTGGATATCACCTGGAAACTGCACACTGCCTACCGACCTCAGAGTTCCAGAAAAGGGGAAAAAATGAACCGGACCATCAAAAACAGCTTAGGGAAAGTGTTCAGGAAATAAGATTAGAGTGGGTGCAGGCACTTCCCTTGGGGTTATTCAAAATTAGAGGCACCCCCTTGAGGAAAAACAGGGTATTCCCCTGTGAAGTCTTATACCATAGGCCCCCTCCCCTACTCTGGGCACTCCTGGGAACTCCACGGGTTTGGGGAGAGATTGAGTTAGGATGCTAGTCACCAGCTCTAAGGAGAATCGCTTAGGATCCTTCAAACTGAGTAAATAACAAATGTCCTGTAAGCCTTTTTCTCCCCAGCTCACCCTTTCTCACCGGGAAATCACATGTGGATAAAGGATGGGAGTGCAGCCCCTCTAAAGCCACAGTGGAAAGGACCTCAGACCTGATCCTGACCAATCCCACAGCATGAAGGTAGAGGGACTCCCAGCCTGAATCCACCTCAGCCGTGTCAAAACCAGCAACAGCTGAGACTTGGACCAAGGCAAGGACTGCAGAATCACCTTAAAAAGGACATCAAGCCCTGCTCCAGCCACATCCGGGAAGCTGGCTGGTCCATGCGCGGCCGAAGCATGAGGAGATTCACTGGGACTTGCTCTTCTTCATATTTGGACTTGCACAGTAGGAACATTAACTAATTTTGAAGAATGCCCTCAGTATGTACACCAGGTAGGACGTAAGAGTTACTCTTTTGTCCTGCAGTTCTTATAAATGTATGGGGACACAGAAGGGAACCTGTTTATATAATGGTACTCAATATAAGGTGTGTAATTCATGAGATGGACAGGTAGCTGTGTCATAGGCATCATTAAGCCTTCTTTCTTCCTATTATCTGTTAAGATAGGTGAGCTGTTAGGGCATTCAGTTTACTCCGCTAGGGAGAAGAGAGACCTAAAACTAGGGAATTGGACAGACGATGAGTGGCCACCGGAGAGAATTATTGAGTACTGTGGGCCGGCCACATGGGCTGAAGATGGCTCATGGGGATACCGGACCCCTATTTACATGCTCAACCAGATCATCCGGTCACAGGCTGTTTTGGAAATACTCACTAATGAAACGGGCAAAGCTCTGTCCCTCTTGGCCTGACCAGAAACTCAAATGAGAAATGCAATTTATCAGAACCGACTGGCCCTAGATTGTTTGCTAGCCGCCAAAGGAGGAGTCTGGGGAAAATTCAGTCTAACCAACTGCTGTCTGCACATAGATGACCGGGGCAAGCAGTGGAGGAAATTGTGCAAGACATGACCAAACTGGCACACGTGCCTGTACAGGTATGGCACGGATTTAACCCTGAGTCCTTATTTGGAGGTTGGTTCTCATCCTTGGGAGGATTCAAAACCCTCATCATTAGTGTTCTAATAATAATAGGTGTTTGTTGACTGCTCCCTTGTCTACTGCCCCTGTTCCTTCAGATGATTAGGGGATTCATCACTACTGTAGTTAGCCAAAAAATGACATCACAAGTATATTATATGAAACATGGTTGGTCTGTTTCTTCAGAAAATCTGGAAAGTGAGAATGAAAGTGAGACCTCTCACTGATATTATAAAGTGGTGAGGGTCTCAAGGAGGGGGGTGAAGAGGGAGACCCAGGCATCTCAGATCAACTTCCCCTTTTCATTCCTAAGACTGTAAACTTCCCCTTTTCATATGTTAAGCTATAAACCTAAGATTCTTCCACGTGTAACATCTAAAGCATAAGCCTATATAAAGAAGGAACCTTCCTGTGTTAAGGGAGCTTGGCTGTTAGACAACGATGCCACCTTGCTCTGGGCTGAATAAACTCCTTCCTCCTGTATTCGGTGTCCGAGAGATCCATTTCCCGCGGCCGCTCCTGCTACAATAGAACCCAGTCTTGGGCACGTCTTTATTAGCGGCGTGAGATACATGCGTACTGGGCTTAATACCTGGTTGATAAAATAATCTGTATAGCAGGCCAGGAATGGTGGCTCACACGTGTAATCCCAGCACTTTGGGAGGCTGAGGTGGGTGGATCACCTGAGGTCAGGAGTTTAGACCAGCCCGGCCAACATGGAGAAACCCCGTCTCTACCAAAAACACAAAAAGTAGCTGGGTGTGGTGACAGGCGCCTGTAATCCCAGCTACTTGGGAGGCTGAGGCAGGAGAATCACTTGAACCCGGGAGGCAGAGGTTGCAGTGAGCTAAGATTGTGCCACTGCAGTCCAGCCTAGGGGATAGAGCAAGACTCTGTCTCCAAAATAATAATAAAAATAATAATGTGGCCGGGTGCGGTGGCTCACGCCTGTAATCCCAGCACTTTGGGAGGCCGAGGCGGGTGGATCACGAGGTCAAGAGATCGAGACCATCCTGGTCAACATGGTGAAACCCCGTCTCTACTAAAAATACAAAAAATCAGCTGGACATGGTGGCGCGTGCCTGTAATCCCAGCTACTCAGGAGGCTGAGGCAGGAGAATTGCCTGAACCCAGGAGGCGGAGGTTGCGGTGAGCCGAGATCGCGCCATTGCACTCCAGCCTGGGTAACATGAGTGAAACTCCGTCTCCAAAAAAACAAATAATAATAATAATAATAATAATAATAATGTGTATAACAATCCCTGCGACATGAGTTTATCTATGTAAAAACCTTCCGTGTATCCCTGAACCTAAAGTAAAAGTTACAAAAAAAATCCAGCAACTCTTCACACAGTTCCAGAGTCAGTCCTTGGGGATCCTCCCTGCCTGTGAGTCCCTCTGCCTTCCCCAGCCGGCCCCACCCTGTACAAACCATTTCCATGTTGTTATGGAGCTTTTCTTGGCACTGTCATCTCCATTAGCGGGTTTCTGTGATGTCACCCAAGGTGTTGTAGGTATTGCAGGTTTCAAGATTATTTTATGTCCGTCAGTCATGAGGTAGCTTCAATTGATGTATATAAGTTAATAGATGCCCCTCCAGTGGCAATTCTCTAGTCCAAAGTCCCAGGTGAGCTGGGTGTGATGGCTCACGCTTGTAATCCCAGCACTTTGGGAGGCCACAGTGGGAGGATCCCTTGAGTCTAAGAGTTCGAGACCAGCCTGGGCAATATGATGAAACCCTACCTCTACTAAAAATACAAAATTAGCTGGGCATGGTGGTGTGCTCCCATAGTCCCAGCTGCTCAGGAGGCTGAAGTGGGAGGATCACTTGAGCCTAGGAGGATGAGGCGGCAGTGAGCTGAGATCACACCACTGCACTCCAGCTTGGGTGACAGAGTGAGACCCTGCATTAAAAGAAAAGAAAAGAAAAAGTCCCAGGTGTCGTTGGTGGGAGGCGCTCTCTCAGGATTTGTCCCCCGTCCCCAGGCTACGCCCCACCTGGAGATACTGCACAGAGAATTTGTCACCACTGCCACTCCGGCTCCTCTCCCACACTGTGTGGCTTGGGCAATCTCGCTCGTTTTCATTTAGTGTGTCCAATTAATACTGCTTGAAGGGAGGATTTATGTGTCTTCTGTTTTACAATGCTAGGGAGCTGCTGTGGCTTAAATGTGTCCTCCAAAGCTCACGTGTTGGAAACATAATCCCCAGTGCAATAATGTTGGAAGGTGAGGCCTAACAAGAGGCTATTACATCACGAGAGCTCTGCCCTCAGGCAGGGATTAATGTCATTACCCTGGGAGTGGTTTGTTATCAGACAAATCCTCTCTCTCTTTTTTTTATTTTTTATTTTATTTTTTTAAGACGGGGTTTCACCATGTTGGTTGGGCTGGTCTTGAACTCCTGACCTCAGGTGATCCCGCCCCCCTTGGCCTCCAAAGTGCTTGGATCTCTCTCTCTCTTTCTCTCTCTTAACTCTTGCCAGCCACCATGGGTTGACTCAGCAAGAAGACCCTGGGCGTGGTGGCTCACGCCTGTAATCCAAGCACTTTGGAGGCCAAGGCAGGCGGATTACCTGAGGTCGGGAGTTCAAGACCAGCCTGACCAACATGGTGAAACCCTGTCTTTAAAAAAAAAAAAAAAAAGACCCTCACCAGATGCCAGCACCTTGATCTTGGACTTCCCAGCCTCCAGAACCATGAGCCAAATACATTTCTATTTATTATCTGTTACCCATCGGTGGTGTTCTCTTATAGCAGCATAAAATGGACTAAGAAAGTAGGGGAAACTGCCCAGTGAGAGCCAGTGTCCACCCCCATAATATAATCAGGTAAAAGAGAAGCAGCCACTTCACGTAAAGCCTGCTCAAACACTCTGTTCTTCCTACAGACTTTTACCTTAATTCCATCAACCCTTGCCTTCCTAACCGCAGTCTCCATTAGGACTTTAATAACAGGTTTTGGCTTTACAATACTAGGTGTAAGGTCTTTTAGGCTGACTGCCAGCCCCACGGATGCCATGTTAACCTCTGTGACCTGAGTTCCTGGAAAATCTAAAGTAACTGGAAGACCATGAAGAGGAAGAAATGATCCACCCCTGGGGTGCCTACTTAAATTTGAGACATTCTCTATCGTTCCTTATTCCCGCCCCAATCGATAAGGCCATTGGACTCTGTAACTGACCTTGGTCAGCCTCCTGAGGCCACACCCTAAGACCCCCTTCCAGCTTGCAAAAAGCCGCCCTAAACAGTAACTTCTGTAACTTTCCACTGCCCGCCCCAAACCTATAAAACCAACTCCGATCCCATCGCCCTTCGCTGACTCTTTTCAGACCCACCCCGCCTGCAACTGGGTAAATAAACAGCCATGTTGCTCACACGAAGCCTGTTTGCGTGGGTGGGGGGAGGTTTCTTCATTCAGAGCACGAGTTTTAACACTAGGTATTCCATTCCTATAAAACATTCAGGTAAGGCTGGGTGCAGTGGCTCACAACCTGTAATTCCAGCCCTTTGGGAGGCCAAGGAGGGTGGATCACCTGAGGTCAGGAGTTCAAGACCATGCTTATCAACATGGTGAAACCCTGCCTCTACTAAAAATACAAAATTAGCTGGGCACGGTGGCGCATGTCTGTAATCTCAGCTACTCGGGAGGCAGAGGCAGGAGAATTGCTTGAACACAGAAAGCAGAGATGGCAGTGAGCCGAGATTGTACCACTGCACTCCAGTCTGGGCAACAAGAGCGAAATTCCATCTCAAAAAAAAAGAAATTTTTTTTTTTTTTCCAGATAAGGAAACACAACTTCTTTCATTGAAGCGGGAGCAGCCTTGAGAAACAGACCTCTTGAACTCGGAACTGGGAAGGGAGAGGCAGCATAGTTGCTTAACAGCCAAGCTCCAGCTCACAGAGAAAGTCCCTGCCCTTAAAGGCTTACAGCTCTAGAAATTACATGGGAGACGGTCTGGGGCTGTGGAGTAGGTGTGGGGTAAAGTGACTTAGGTGGGGGTTTGATCTTGTTTAAGTAAAAACAATGCTTTCCAGAAAGATTCCTCCATACCATGCCTGCGATCTATAGCAGGGTGATTACGGTTGCCAGCCTTTACTTCTCCTGTTGAAATGCAGTGTGGAAGTCAAGGTGGGGACGGTCTGAGATGCTTAAGGGTGATTAAGGGTCTCCTCCCTCAACATAAAGGTTGTGTAAGCACTCTGACTTTCATCAAAATCCTATCAAGACTTAAATTTTTGTGTTCTCTCAGTCTAATTGCAGCTCAAGTGGGGGATTCACCAGTGGCTTTGGTACCATGGTGCATGGGGCTCCCCTATCAAGGTGTTTGGAAACTTCTCTTCACCCCCTATTTTTTTTTCTTTCTTCCTTTTTTTTTTTTTTTTTTTTTTTTTTTTTT